>NC_034185.2:5052968-5336799 GCF_002021735.2 Oncorhynchus kisutch | reverse complement strand
CTGTAAGTGAGAGAAGTAGGGCTTACTTACTACTACTGTAAGTGAGAGAAGTAGGGCTTTATTTACTACTACTAGTAAGTGAGAGAAGTAGGGCTTTACTTACTACTACGTGAGTGAAGTAGGGCTTTACTTACTACTACTGTGTGAGAGAAGTAGGGCTTTACTTACTACTACTGTACGTGAGAGAAGTAGGGCTTTACTTACTACTACTGTAAGTGAGAGAAGTAGGGCTTTACTTACTACTACTGTAGTGAGAGAAGTAGGGCTTTACTTACTACTATTGTAAGTGAGAGAGTAGGGCTTTACTTACTACTACTGTAAGTGAGAGAAGTAGGGCTTTACTACTACTACGTGAGAGAAGTAGGGCTTTACTTACTACTACGTGAGAGAAGTAGGGCTTTACTTACTACTATTTATTGAGAGAAGTAGGGCTTTACTTACTACTACTGTAAGTGAGAGAAGTAGGGCTTTATTTACTACTACTGTAAGTGAGAGAAGTAGGGCTTTACTTACTACTACGTGAGAGAAGTAGGGCTTTACTTACTACTACGTGAGAGAAGTAGGGCTTTACTTACTACTACTGTAAGTGAGAGAAGTAGGGCTTTACTTACTACCACTGTAAGTGAGAGAAGTAGGGCTTTACTTACTACTACTGTAAGTGAGAGAAGTAGGGCTTTACTTACTACTACTGTAAGTGAGAGAAGTAGGGCTTTACTTACTACTACTGTAAGTGAGAGAAGTAGGGCTTTACTTACTACTCCTGTAAGTGAGAGAAGTAGGGCTTTACTTACTACTCTGTAAGTGAGAGAAGTAGGGCTTTACTTACTACTACGTGAGAGAAGTAGGGCTTTACTTACTACTACGTGAGAGAAGAGGCTTTACTTACTACTACGTGAGAGAAGTAGGGCTTTACTTACTACTACTGTAAGTGAGAGAAGTAGGGCTTTACTTACTTCTACTGTAAGTGAGAGAAGTAGGCTTTACTTACTACTACTGTAAGTGAGAGAAGTAGGGCTTTACTTACTACTACTGTAGTGAGAGAAGTAGGGCTTTACTTACTACTACGTGAGAGAAGTAGGGCTTACTTACTACTACGTGAGAGAAGTAGGGCTTTACTTACTACTACTGTAAGTGAGAGAAGTAGGGCTTTACTTACTACTACTGTAAGTGAGAGAAGTAGGGCATTACGTACTACTACGTGAGAGAAGTAGGGCTTTACTTACTACTCCTGTAAGTGAGAGAAGTAGGGCTTTACTTACTACTACTGTAAGTGAGAGAAGTAGGGCTTTACTTACTACTACTGTAAGTGAGAGAAGTAGGGCTTTACTTACTACTACTATAAGTGAGAGAAGTAGGGCTTTACTTACTACTACTGTAAGTGAGAGAAGTAGGGCTTTACTTACTACTACGTGAGAGAAGTAGGGCTTTACTTACTACTACGTGAGAGAAGTAGGGCTTTACTTACTACTACGTGAGAGAAGTAGGGCTTTACTTACTACTACGTGAGAGAAGTAGGGCTTTACTTACTACTACGTGAGAGAAGTAGGGCTTTACTTACTACTACGTGAGAGAAGTAGGGCTTTACTTACTACTACTGTAAGTGAGAGAAGTAGGGCTTTACTTACTACTACTGTAAGTGAGAGAAGTAGGGCTTTACTTACTACTACTGTAAGTGAGAGAAGTAGGGCTTTACTTACTACTACGTGAGAGAAGTAGGGCTTTACTTACTACTACTGTAAGTGAGAGAAGTAGGGCTTTACTTACTACTACTGTAAGTGAGAGAAGTAGGGCTTTACTTACTACTACTGTAAGTGAGAGAAGTAGGGCTTTACTTACTAATACTGTAAGTGAGAGAAGTAGGGCTTTACTTACTACTACGTGAGAGAAGTAGGGCTTTACTTACTACTCCTGTAAGTGAGAGAAGTAGGGCTTTACTTACTACTACTGTAAGTGAGAGAAGTAGGCTTTACTTACTACTACGTGAGAGAAGTAGGGCTTTACTTACTACTACTGTAAGTGAGAGAAGTAGGGCTTTACTTACTACTACTGTAAGTGAGAGAAGTAGGGCTTTACTTACTACTACTGTAAGTGAGAGAAGTAGGGCTTTACTTACTACTACTGTAAGTGAGAGAAGTAGGGCTTTACTTACTACTACGTGAGAGAAGTAGGGCTTTACTTACTACTACGTGAGTGAAGTAGGGCTTTACTTACTACTACGTGAGAGAAGTAGGGCTTTACTTACTACTACTGTAAGTGAGAGAAGTAGGGCTTTACTTACTACTACTGTAAGTGAGAGAAGTAGGGCTTTACTTACTACTACGTGAGAGAAGTAGGGCTTTACTTACTACTACGTGAGAGAAGTAGGGCTTTACTTACTACTACGTGAGAGAAGTAGGGCTTTACTTACTACTACGTGAGAGAAGTAGGGCTTTACTTACTACTACTGTACGTGAGAGAAGTAGGGCTTTACTTACTACTACTGTAAGTGAGAGAAGTAGGGCTTTACTTACTACTACTGTATGTGAGAGAAGTAGGGCTTTACTTACTACTATTATAAGTGAGAGAAGTAGGGCTTTACTTACTACTACTGTAAGTGAGAGAAGTAGGGCATTACTTACTACTACGTGAGAGAAGTAGGGCTTTACTTACTACTACGTGAGAGAAGTAGGGCTTTACTTACTACTACTGTAAGTGAGAGAAGTAGGGCTTTACTTACTACTACTGTAAGTGAGAGAAGTAGGGCTTTATTTACTACTACTGTAAGTGAGAGAAGTAGGGCTTTACTTACTACTACGTGAGAGAAGTAGGGCTTTACTTACTACTACGTGAGAGAAGTAGGGCTTTACTTACTACTACGTGAGAGAAGTAGGGCTTTACTTACTACTATTGTAAGTGAGAGAAGTAGGGCTTTACTTACTACTACTGTAAGTGAGAGAAGTAGGGCTTTATTTACTACTACTGTAAGTGAGAGAAGTAGGGCTTTACTTACTACTACGTGAGAGAAGTAGGGCTTTACTTACTACTACGTGAGAGAAGTAGGGCTTTACTTACTACTACTGTAAGTGAGAGAAGTAGGGCTTTACTTACTACTACTGTAAGTGAGAGAAGTAGGGCTTTACTTACTACTACTGTAAGTGAGAGAAGTAGGGCTTTACTTACTACTACTGTAAGTGAGAGAAGTAGGGCTTTACTTACTACTCCTGTAAGTGAGAGAAGTAGGGCTTTACTTACTACTACTGTAAGTGAGAGAAGTAGGGCTTTACTTACTACTACTGTAAGTGAGAGAAGTAGGGCTTTACTTACTACTACTGTAAGTGAGAGAAGTAGGGCTTTACTTACTACTACGTGAGAGAAGTAGGGCTTTACTTACTACTACGTGAGAGAAGTAAGGCTTTACTTACTACTACTGTAAGTGAGAGAAGTAGGGCTTTACTTACTACTACTGTAAGTGAGAGAAGTAGGGCTTTACTTACTACTACGTGAGAGAAGTAGGGCTTTACTTACTACTACGTGAGAGAAGTAGGGCTTTACTTACTACTACTGTAAGTGAGAGAAGTAGGGCTTTACTTACTACTACTGTAAGTGAGAGAAGTAGGGCTTTACTTACTACTACTGTAAGTGAGAGAAGTAGGGCTTTACTTACTACTACGTGAGAGAAGTAGGGCTTTACTTACTACTACTGTAAGTGAGAGAAGTAGGGCTTTACTTACTACTACTGTAAGTGAGAGAAGTAGGGCTTTACTTACTACTACTGTAAGTGAGAGAAGTAGGGCTTTACTTACTACTACTGTAAGTGAGAGAAGTAGGGCTTTACTTACTACTACGTGAGAGAAGTAGGGCTTTACTTACTACTACTGTAAGTGAGAGAAGTAGGGCTTTATTTACTACTACTGTAAGTGAGAGAAGTAGGGCTTTACTTACTACTACGTGAGAGAAGTAGGGCTTTACTTACTACTACTGTAAGTGAGAGAAGTAGGGCTTTACTTACTACTACTGTAAGTGAGAGAAGTAGGGCTTTACTTACTACTACTGTAAGTGAGAGAAGTAGGGCTTTACTTACTACTACTGTAAGTGAGAGAAGTAGGGCTTTACTTACTACTACGTGAGAGAAGTAGGGCTTTACTTACTACTACGTGAGTGAAGTAGGGCTTTACTTACTACTACGTGAGAGAAGTAGGGCTTTACTTACTACTACTGTAAGTGAGAGAAGTAGGGCTTTACTTACTACTACTGTAAGTGAGAGAAGTAGGGCTTTACTTACTACTACGTGAGAGAAGTAGGGCTTTACTTACTACTACGTGAGAGAAGTAGGGCTTTACTTACTACTACGTGAGTGAAGTAGGGCTTTACTTACTACTACGTGAGTGAAGTAGGGCTTTACTTACTACTACTGTAAGTGAGAGAAGTAGGGCTTTACTTACTACTACTGTAAGTGAGAGAAGTAGGGCTTTACTTACTACTACTGTATGTGAGAGAAGTAGGGCTTTACTTACTACTATTATAAGTGAGAGAAGTAGGGCTTTACTTACTACTACTGTAAGTGAGAGAAGTAGGGCTTTACTTACTACTACGTGAGAGAAGTAGGGCTTTACTTACTACTACGTGAGAGAAGTAGGGCTTTACTTACTACTACTGTAAGTGAGAGAAGTAGGGCTTTACTTACTACTACTGTAAGTGAGAGAAGTAGGGCTTTATTTACTACTACTGTAAGTGAGAGAAGTAGGGCTTTACTTACTACTACGTGAGAGAAGTAGGGCTTTACTTACTACTACGTGAGAGAAGTAGGGCTTTACTTACTACTACGTGAGAGAAGTAGGGCTTTACTTACTACTATTGTAAGTGAGAGAAGTAGGGCTTTACTTACTACTACTGTAAGTGAGAGAAGTAGGGCTTTATTTACTACTACTGTAAGTGAGAGAAGTAGGGCTTTACTTACTACTACGTGAGAGAAGTAGGGCTTTACTTACTACTACGTGAGAGAAGTAGGGCTTTACTTACTACTACTGTAAGTGAGAGAAGTAGGGCTTTACTTACTACTACTGTAAGTGAGAGAAGTAGGGCTTTACTTACTACTACTGTAAGTGAGAGAAGTAGGGCTTTACTTACTACTACTGTATGTGAGAGAAGTAGGGCTTTACTTACTACTACTGTAAGTGAGAGAAGTAGGGCTTTACTTACTACTACTGTAAGTGAGAGAAGTAGGGCTTTACTTACTACTACTGTAAGTGAGAGAAGTAGGGCTTTACTTACTACTACTGTAAGTGAGAGAAGTAGGGCTTTACTTACTACTACGTGAGAGAAGTAGGGCTTTACTTACTACTACGTGAGAGAAGTAGGGCTTTACTTACTACTACTGTAAGTGAGAGAAGTAGGGCTTTACTTACTACTACTGTAAGTGAGAGAAGTAGGGCTTTACTTACTACTACGTGAGAGAAGTAGGGCTTTACTTACTACTACGTGAGAGAAGTAGGGCTTTACTTACTACTACTGTAAGTGAGAGAAGTAGGGCTTTACTTACTACTACTGTAAGTGAGAGAAGTAGGGCTTTACTTACTACTACTGTAAGTGAGAGAAGTAGGGCTTTACTTACTACTACTGTAAGTGAGAGAAGTAGGGCTTTACTTACTACTACTGTAAGTGAGAGAAGTAGGGCTTTACTTACTACTACGTGAGAGAAGTAGGGCTTTACTTACTACTACGTGAGAGAAGTAGGGCTTTACTTACTACTACTGTAAGTGAGAGAAGTAGGGCTTTACTTACTACTACGTGAGAGAAGTAGGGCTTTACTTACTACTACGTGAGAGAAGTAGGGCTTTACTTACTACTACTGTAAGTGAGAGAAGTAGGGCTTTACTTACTACTACTGTAAGTGAGAGAAGTAGGGCTTTACTTACTACTACTGTAAGTGAGAGAAGTAGGGCTTTACTTACTACTACGTGAGAGAAGTAGGGCTTTACTTACTACTACTGTAAGTGAGAGAAGTAGGGCTTTACTTACTACTACTGTAAGTGAGAGAAGTAGGGCTTTACTTACTACTACTGTAAGTGAGAGAAGTAGGGCTTTACTTACTACTACGTGAGAGAAGTAGGGCTTTACTTACTACTACTGTAAGTGAGAGAAGTAGGGCTTTACTTACTACTACTGTAAGTGAGAGAAGTAGGGCTTTACTTACTACTACTGTAAGTGAGAGAAGTAGGGCTTTACTTACTACTACTATAAGTGAGAGAAGTAGGGCTTTACTTACTACTACTGTAAGTGAGAGAAGTAGGGCTTTACTTACTACTACGTGAGAGAAGTAGGGCTTTACTTACTACTACGTGAGAGAAGTAGGGCTTTACTTACTACTACTGTAAGTGAGAGAAGTAGGGCTTTACTTACTACTACGTGAGAGAAGTAGGGCTTTACTTACTACTACGTGAGAGAAGTAGGGCTTTACTTACTACTACGTGAGAGAAGTAGGGCTTTACTTACTACTACTGTAAGTGAGAGAAGTAGGGCTTTACTTACTACTACTGTAAGTGAGAGAAGTAGGGCTTTACTTACTACTACTGTAAGTGAGAGAAGTAGGGCTTTACTTACTACTACTGTAAGTGAGAGAAGTAGGGCTTTACTTACTACTACTGTAAGTGAGAGAAGTAGGGCTTTACTTACTACTACTGTAAGTGAGAGAAGTAGGGCTTTACTTACTACTACGTGAGAGAAGTAGGGCTTTACTTACTACTACGTGAGAGAAGTAGGGCTTTACTTACTACTACGTGAGAGAAGTAGGGCTTTACTTACTACTACTGTAAGTGAGAGAAGTAGGGCTTTACTTACTACTACTGTAAGTGAGAGAAGTAGGGCTTTACTTACTACTGTAAGTGAGAGAAGTAGGGCTTTACTTACTACTACGTGAGAGAAGTAGGGCTTTACTTACTACTACGTGAGTGAAGTAGGGCTTTACTTACTACTACGTGAGAGAAGTAGGGCTTTACTTACTACTACTGTACGTGAGAGAAGTAGGGCTTTACTTACTACCACTGTAAGTGAGAGAAGTAGGGCTTTACTTACTACTACTGTATGTGAGAGAAGTAGGGCTTTACTTACTACTATTATAAGTGAGAGAAGTAGGGCTTTACTTACTACTACTGTAAGTGAGAGAAGTAGGGCTTTACTTACTACTACGTGAGAGAAGTAGGGCTTTACTTACTACTACGTGAGAGAAGGAGGGCTTTACTTACTACTATTGTAAGTGAGAGAAGTAGGGCTTTACTTACTACTACTGTAAGTGAGAGAAGTAGGGCTTTATTACTACTACTGTAAGTGAGAGAAGTAGGGCTTTACTTACTACTACGTGAGAGAAGTAGGGCTTTACTTACTACTACGTGAGAGAAGTAGGGCTTTACTTACTACTACTGTAAGTGAGAGAAGTAGGGCTTTACTTACTACCACTGTAAGTGAGAGAAGTAGGGCTTTACTTACTACTACTGTAAGTGAGAGAAGTAGGGCTTTACTTACTACTACTGTAAGTGAGAGAAGTAGGGCTTTACTTACTACTACTGTAAGTGAGAGAAGTAGGGCTTTACTTACTACTACTGTAAGTGAGAGAAGTAGGGCTTTACTTACTACTACTGTAAGTGAGAGAAGTAGGGCTTTACTTACTACTACGTGAGAGAAGTAGGGCTTTACTTACTACTACGTGAGAGAAGTAGGGCTTTACTTACTACTACGTGAGAGAAGTAGGGCTTTACTTACTACTACTGTAAGTGAGAGAAGTAGGGCTTTACTTACTACTACTGTAAGTGAGAGAAGTAGGGCTTTACTTACTACTACGTGAGAGAAGTAGGGCTTTACTTACTACTACGTGAGAGAAGTAGGGCTTTACTTACTACTACTGTAAGTGAGAGAAGTAGGGCTTTACTTACTACTACTGTAAGTGAGAGAAGTAGGGCTTTACTTACTACTACTGTAAGTGAGAGAAGTAGGGCTTTACTTACTACTACTGTAAGTGAGAGAAGTAGGGCTTTACTTACTACTACTGTAAGTGAGAGAAGTAGGGCTTTACTTACTACTACGTGAGAGAAGTAGGGCTTTACTTACTACTACGTGACAGAGGTAGGGCTTTACTTACTACTACTGTAAGTGAGAGAAGTAGGGCTTTACTTACTACTACTGTAAGTGAGAGAAGTAGGGCTTTACTTACTACTACTGTAAGTGAGAGAAGTAGGGCTTTACTTACTACTACTGTAAGTGAGAGAAGTAGGGCTTTACTTACTACTACTGTAAGTGAGAGAAGTAGGGCTTTACTTACTACTACTGTAAGTGAGAGAAGTAGGGCTTTACTTACTACTATAAGTGAGAGAAGTAGGGCTTTACTTACTACTACTGTAAGTGAGAGAAGTAGGGCTTTACTTACTACTACTGTAAGTGAGAGAAGTAGGGCTTTACTTACTACTACTGTAAGTGAGAGAAGTAGGGCTTTACTTACTACTACGTGAGAGAAGTAGGGCTTTACTTACTACTACGTGAGAGAAGTAGGGCTTTACTTACTACTACTGTAAGTGAGAGAAGTAGGGCTTTACTTACTACTACTGTAAGTGAGAGAAGTAGGGCTTTACTTACTACTACTGTAAGTGAGAGAAGTAGGGCTTTACTTACTACTACTGTAAGTGAGAGAAGTAGGGCTTTACTTACTACTACTGTAAGTGAGAGAAGTAGGGCTTTACTTACTACTACTGTAAGTGAGAGAAGTAGGGCTTTACTTACTACTACGTGAGAGAAGTAGGGCTTTACTTACTACTACTGTAAGTGAGAGAAGTAGGGCTTTACTTACTACTACTGTAAGTGAGAGAAGTAGGGCTTTACTTACTACTACTGTAAGTGAGAGAAGTAGGGCTTTACTTACTACTACTGTAAGTGAGAGAAGTAGGGCTTTACTTACTACTACGTGAGAGAAGTAGGGCTTTACTTACTACTACGTGAGAGAAGTAGGGCTTTACTTACTACTACGTGAGAGAAGTAGGGCTTTACTTACTACTACTGTAAGTGAGAGAAGTAGGGCTTTACTTACTACTACTGTAAGTGAGAGAAGTAGGGCTTTACTTACTACTACGTGAGAGAAGTAGGGCTTTACTTACTACTACTGTAAGTGAGAGAAGTAGGGCTTTACTTACTACTACTATATGTGAGAGAAGTAGGGCTTTACTTACTACTACTGTAAGTGAGAGAAGTAGGGCTTTACTTACTACTACTGTAAGTGAGAGAAGTAGGGCTTTACTTACTACTACGTGAGAGAAGTAGGGCTTTACTTACTACTACGTGAGAGAAGTAGGGCTTTACTTACTACTACTGTAAGTGAGAGAAGTAGGGCTTTACTTACTACTACTGTAAGTGAGAGAAGTAGGGCTTTACTTACTACTACGTGAGAGAAGTAGGGCTTTACTTACTACTACGTGAGAGAAGTAGGGCTTTACTTACTACTACTGTAAGTGAGAGAAGTAGGGCTTTACTTACTACTACTGTAAGTGAGAGAAGTAGGGCTTTACTTACTACTACTATAAGTGAGAGAAGTAGGGCTTTACTTACTACTACGTGAGAGAAGTAGGGCTTTACTTACTACTACTGTAAGTGAGAGAAGTAGGGCTTTACTTACTACTACGTGAGAGAAGTAGGGCTTTACTTACTACTACTGTAAGTGAGAGAAGTAGGGCTTTACTTACTACTACGTGAGAGAAGTAGGGCTTTACTTACTACTACGTGAGAGAAGTAGGGCTTTACTTGCTACTACGTGAGAGAAGTAGGGCTTTACTTACTACTCCTGTAAGTGAGAGAAGTAGGGCTTTACTTACTACTACTGTAAGTGAGAGAAGTAGGGCTTTACTTACTACTACTGTAAGTGAGAGAAGTAGGGCTTTACTTACTACTACGTGAGAGAAGTAGGGCTTTACTTACTACTACTGTAAGTGAGAGAAGTAGGGCTTTACTTACTACTACTGTAAGTGAGAGAAGTAGGGCTTTACTTACTACTACTGTAAGTGAGAGAAGTAGGGCTTTACTTACTACTACTGTAAGTGAGAGAAGTAGGGCTTTACTTACTACTACGTGAGAGAAGTAGAGCTTTACTTACTACTCCTGTAAGTGAGAGAAGTAGGGCTTTACTTACTACTACTGTAAGTGAGAGAAGTAGGGCTTTACTTACTACTACTGTAAGTGAGAGAAGTAGGGCTTTACTTACTACTACTGTAAGTGAGTGAAGTAGGGCTTTACTTCCTACTACTGTAAGTGAGAGAAGTAGGGCTTTACTTACTACTACTGTAAGTGAGAGAAGTAGGGCTTTACTTACTACTACTGTAAGTGAGAGAAGTAGGGCATTACTTACTACTACGTGAGAGAAGTAGGGCTTTACTTACTACTACGTGAGAGAAGGAGGGCTTTACTTACTACTACTGTAAGTGAGAGAAGTAGGGCTTTAATTACTACTACTGTAAGTGAGAGAAGTAGGGCTTTACTTACTACTACTGTAAGTGAGAGAAGTAGGGCTTTACTTACTACTCTGTAAGTGAGAGAAGTAGGGCTTTACTTACTACTACTGTAAGTGAGAGAAGTAGGGCTTTACTTACTACTACGTGAGAGAAGTAGGGCTTTACTTACTACTACTGTAAGTGAGAGAAGTAGGGCTTTACTTACTACTACTGTAAGTGAGAGAAGTAGGGCTTTACTTACTACTACTGTAAGTGAGAGAAGTAGGCTTTACTTACTACTACTGTAAGTGAGAGAAGTAGGGCTTTACTTACTACTACGTGAGAGAAGTAGGGCTTTACTTACTACTACGTGAGTGAAGTAGGGCTTTACTTACTACTACGTGAGTGAAGTAGGGCTTTACTTACTACTACTGTAAGTGAGAGAAGTAGGGCTTTATTTACTACTACTGTAAGTGAGAGAAGTAGGGCTTTACTTACTACTACGTGAGAGAAGTAGGGCTTTACTTACTACTACATGAGAGAAGTAGGGCTTTACTTACTACTACTGTACGTGAGAGAAGTAGGGCTTTACTTACTACCACTGTAAGTGAGAGAAGTAGGGCTTTACTTACTACTACTATATGTGAGAGAAGTAGGGCTTTACTTACTACTATTATAAGTGAGTGAAGTAGGGCTTTACTTACTACTACTGTAAGTGAGAGAAGTAGGGCTTTACGTACTACTACGTGAGAGAAGTAGGGCTTTACTTACTACTACGTGAGAGAAGGAGGGCTTTACTTACTACTATGTAAGTGAGAGAAGTAGGGCTTTACTTACTACTACTGTAAGTGAGAGAAGTAGGGCTTTATTTACTACTACTGTAAGTGAGAGAAGTAGGGCTTTACTTACTACTACGTGAGAGAAGTAGGGCTTTACTTACTACTACATGAGAGAAGTAGGGCTTTACTTACTACTACTGTAAGTGAGAGAAGTAGGGCTTTACTTACTACCACTGTAAGTGAGAGAAGTAGGGCTTTACTTACTACTACTATAAGTGAGAGAAGTAGGGCTTTACTTACTACTACGTGAGAGAAGTAGGGCTTTACTTACTACTACTGTAAGTGAGAGAAGTAGGGCTTTACTTACTACTACTGTAAGTGAGAGAAGTAGGGCTTTACTTACTACTACGTGAGAGAAGTAGGGCTTTACTTACTACTACGTGAGAGAAGTAGGGCTTTACTTACTACTACGTGAGAGAAGTAGGGCTTTACTTACTACTACTGTAAGTGAGAGAAGTAGGGCTTTACTTACTACTACTGTAAGTGAGAGAAGTAGGGCTTTACTTACTACTACGTGAGAGAAGTAGGGCTTTACTTACTACTACGTGAGAGAAGTAGGGCTTTACTTACTACTACTGTAAGTGAGAGAAGTAGGGCTTTACTTACTACTACTGTAAGTGAGAGAAGTAGGGCTTTACTTACTACTACTGTAAGTGAGAGAAGTAGGGCTTTACTTACTACTACTGTAAGTGAGAGAAGTAGGGCTTTACTTACTACTACTGTAAGTGAGAGAAGTAGGGCTTTACTTACTACTACGTGAGAGAAGTAGGGCTTTACTTACTACTACGTGAGAGAAGTAGGGCTTTACTTACTACTACTGTAAGTGAGAGAAGTAGGGCTTTACTTACTACTACTGTAAGTGAGAGAAGTAGGGCTTTACTTACTACTACGTGAGAGAAGTAGGGCTTTACTTACTACTACTGTAAGTGAGAGAAGTAGGGCTTTACTTACTACTACGTGAGAGAAGTAGGGCTTTACTTACTACTCCTGTAAGTGAGAGAAGTAGGGCTTTACTTACTACTACTGTAAGTGAGAGAAGTAGGGCTTTACTTACTACTACTGTAAGTGAGAGAAGTAGGGCTTTACTTACTACTACTGTAAGTGAGAGAAGTAGGGCTTTACTTACTACTACTGTAAGTGAGAGAAGTAGGGCTTTACTTACTACTACTGTAAGTGAGAGAAGTAGGGCTTTACTTACTACTACTGTAAGTGAGAGAAGTAGGGCTTTACTTACTACTACTGTAAGTGAGAGAAGTAGGGCTTTACTTACTACTACTGTAAGTGAGAGAAGTAGGGCCTTACTTACTACTACTGTAAGTGAGAGAAGTAGGGCATTACGTACTACTACGTGAGAGAAGTAGGGCTTTACTTACTACTACGTGAGAGAAGTAGGGCTTTACTTACTACTACGTGAGAGAAGTAGGGCTTTACTTGCTACTAGGAGAAGGAGGGCTTTTACTTACTACTCCTGTAAGTGAGAGAAGTATGGCTTTACTTACTACTATGTAAGTGAGAGAAGTAGGGCTTTACTTACTACTACTGTAAGTGAGAGAAGAAGGGCTTTACTTACTACTACGTGACAGAGGTAGGGCTTACTTACTACTCCTGTAAGTGAGAGAAGTAGGGCTTTACTTACTACTACTGTAAGTGAGAGAGTAGGGCTTTACTTACTACTCCTGTAAGTGAGAGAAGTAGGGCTTTACTTACTACTACTGTAAGTGAGAGAAGTAGGGCATTACGTACTAACTACGTGAGAGAAGTAGAGCTTTACTTACTAACTCCTGTAAGTGAGAGAAGGAGGGCTTTACTTACTACTACTGTAAATGAGAGAAGTAGGGCTTTACTTACTACTACTGTAAGTGAGAGAAGTAGGGCTTTACTTACTACTCCTGTAAGTGAGTGAAGTAGGGCTTTACTTCCTACTCCTGTAAGTGAGAGAAGTAGGGCTTTACTACTACTCCTGTAAGTGAGAGAAGTAGGGCTTACTTACTACTACTGTAAGTGAGAGAGTAGGGCATTACGTACTACTACGTGAGAGAAGTAGGCTTTACTTACTACTACGTGAGAGAAGGAGGGCTTTACTTACTACTACTGTAAGTGAGAGAAGTAGGGCTTTAATTACTACTACTGTAAGTGAGAGAAGTAGGGCTTTACTTACTACTCCTGTAAGTGAGTGAAGTAGGGCTTTACTTACTACTCCTGTAAGTGAAGAGAAGTAGGGCTTTACTTACTACTACTGTAAGTGAGAGAAGTAGGGCTTTACTTACTACTACGTGAGAGAAGTAGGGCCTTTACTTACTACTACTGTTAAGTGAGAGAAGTAGGCTTTATTTACTACTACTGTAAGTGAGAGAAGTTAGGGCTTACTTACTACTACTGTAAGTGAGAGAAGTCAGGCTTTATTTACTACTACTGTAAGTGAGAGAAGTAGGGCTTTACTTACTACTACGTGAGAGAAGTAGGGCTTTACTTACTACTACGTGAGTGACGTAGGGCTTTACTTACTACTACGTGAGTGACGTAGGGCTTTACTTACTACTACTGTAAGTGAGAGAAGTAGGGCTTTATTTACTACTACTGTAAGTGAGAGAAGTAGGGCTTTACTTACTACTACGTGAGAGAAGTAGGGCTTACTTACTACTACATGAGAGAAGTAGGGCTTTACTTACTACTACTGTACGTGAGAGAAGTAGGGCTTTACTTACTACCACTGTAAGTGAGAGAAGTAGGGCTTTACTTACTACTACTATATGTGAGAGAAGTAGGGCTTTACTTACTACTATTATAAGTGAGTGAAGTAGGGCTTTACTTACTACTACTGTAAGTGAGAGAAGTAGGGCATTACGTACTACTACGTGAGAGAAGTAGGGCTTTACTTACTACTTCGTGAGAGAAGGAGGCTTTACTTACTACTATTGTAAGTGAGAGAAGTAGGGCTTTACTTACTACTACTGTAAGTGAGAGAAGTAGGGCTTTATTTACTACTACTGTAAGTGAGAGAAGTAGGGCTTTACTTACTACTACGTGAGAGAAGTAGGGCTTTACTTACTACTACATGAGAGAAGTAGGGCTTTACTTACTACTACTGTAAGTGAGAGAAGTAGGGCTTTACTTACTACCACTGTAAGTGAGAGAAGTAGGGCTTTACTTACTACTATTATAAGTGAGAGAAGTAGGGCTTGACTTACTACTACGTGAGAGAAGTAGGGCTTTACTTACTACTCCTGTAAGTGAGAGTAGTAGGGCTTTACTTACTACTCCTGTAAGTGAGAGAAGTAGGGCTTTACTTACTACTACGTGAGAGAAGTAGGGCTTTACTTACTACTACGTGAGAGAAGGAGGGATTTACTTACTACTACGTGACAGAAGTAGGGCTTTACTTACTACTCCTGCAAGTGAGAGAAGTAGGGCTTTACTTACTTCTACTGTAAGTGAGAGAAGTAGGGCTTTACTTACTACTACGTGACAGAAGTAGGGCTTTACTTACTACTACGTGACAGAAGTAGGTCTTTACTTACTACTACTGTAAGTGAGAGAAGTAGGGCTTTACTTACTACTACTGTAAGTTAGAGAAGTAGGGCTTTACTTACTACTACTGTAAGTGAGTGAAGTAGGGCTTTACTTACTACTACTGTAAGTGAGAGAAGTAGGGCTTTACTTACTACTACTGTAAGTGAGAGAAGTAGGGCTTTACTTACTACTACGTGACAGAAGTAGGGCTTTACTTACTACTACGTGACAGAGGTAGGGCTTTACTTACTACTACTGTAAGTGAGAGAAGTAGGGCTTACTTACTACTACTGTAAGTGAGAGAAGTAGGGCTTTACTTACTACTACGTGAGAGAAGGAGGGCTTTACTTACTACTCCTGTAAGTGAGAGAAGTATGGCTTTACTTACTACTACGTGAGAGAAGGAGGGCTTTACTTACTACTCCTGTAAGTGAGAGAAGTATGGCTTTACTTACTACTACTGTAAGTGAGAGAAGTAGGGCTTTACTTACTACTACTGTAAGTGAGAGAAGTAGGGCTTTACTTACTACTCCTGTAAGTGAGAGAAGTAGGGCTTTACTTACTACTACTGTAAGTGAGAGAAGTAGGGCTTTACTTACTACCACTGTAAGTGAGAGAAGTAGGGCTTTACTTACTACTATTATAAGTGAGAGAAGTAGGGCTTGACTTACTACTACTGTATGTGAGAGAAGTAGGGCTTTACTTACTACTCCTGTAAGTGAGAGAAGTAGGGCCTTACTTACTACTACTGTAAGTGAGAGAAGTAGGGCATTACGTACTACTACGTGAGAGAAGTAGGGCTTTACTTACTACTACGTGAGAGAAGGAGGGCTTTACTTACTACTACTGTAAGTGAGAGAAGTAGGGCTTTAATTACTACTACTGTAAGTGAGAGAAGTAGGGCTTTACTTACTACTCCTGTAAGTGAGTGAAGTAGGGCTTTACTTACTACTCCTTTAAGTGAGAGAAGTAGGGTTTTACTTACTACTACTGTAAGTGAGAGAAGTAGGGCTTTATTTACTACTACTGTAAGTGAGAGAAGTAGGGCTTTACTTACTACTACGTGAGAGAAGTAGGGCTTTACTTACTACTACTGTAAGTGAGAGAAGTAGGGCTTTATTTACTACTACTGTAAGTGAGAGATGTAGGGCTTTACTTACTACTACTGTAAGTGAGAGAAGTCAGGCTTTATTTACTACTACTGTAAGTGAGAGAAGTAGGGCTTTACTTACTACTACGTGAGAGAAGTAGGGCTTTACTTACTACTACGTGAGTGACGTAGGGCTTTACTTACTACTACGTGAGTGACGTAGGGCTTTACTTACTACTACTGTAAGTGAGAGAAGTAGGGCTTTATTTACTACTACTGTAAGTGAGAGAAGTAGGGCTTTACTTACTACTACGTGAGAGAAGTAGGGCTTTACTTACTACCACTGTAAGTGAGAGAAGTAGGGCTTTACTTACTACTACTATATGTGAGAGAAGTAGGGCTTTACTTACTACTATTATAAGTGAGTGAAGTAGGGCTTTACTTACTACTACTGTAAGTGAGAGAAGTAGGGCATTACGTACTACTACGTGAGAGAAGTAGGGCTTTACTTACTACTACGTGAGAGAAGGAGGGCTTTACTTACTACTATTGTAAGTGAGAGAAGTAGGGCTTTACTTACTACTACTGTAAGTGAGAGAAGTAGGGCTTTATTTACTACTACTGTAAGTGAGAGAAGTAGGGCTTTACTTACTACTACGTGAGAGAAGTAGGGCTTTACTTACTGCTACGTGAGAGAAGTAGGGCTTTACTTACTACTACTGTAAGTGAGAGAAGTAAGGGCTTTACTTACAACCACTGTAAGTGACAGAAGTAGGGCTTTACTTACTACTATTATAAGTGAGAGAAGTAGGGCTTGACTTACTACTACGTGAGAGAAGTAGGGCTTTACTTACTACTACTGTAAGTGAGAGAAGTAGGGCTTTACTTACTACTACGTGAGAGAAGTAGGGCTTTACTTACTACTACTGTAAGTGAGAGAAGTAGGGCTTTACTTACTACTACGTGAGAGAAGTAGGGCTTACTTACTACTACGTGAGAGAAGTAGGGCTTTACTTGCTACTACGTGAGAGAAGGAGGGCTTTACTTACTACTCCTGTAAGTGAGAGAAGTATGGCTTTACTTACTACTACTGTAAGTGAGAGAAGTAGGGCTTTACTTACTACTACTGTAAGTGAGAGAAGAAGGGCTTACTTACTACTACGTGACAGAGGTAGGGCTTTACTTACTACTCCTGTAAGTGAGAGAAGTAGGGCTTTACTTACTACTACTGTAAGTGAGAGAAGTAGGGCTTTACTTACTACTCCTGTAAGTGAGAGAAGTAGGGCTTTACTTACTACTACTGTAAGTGAGAGAAGTAGGGCTTTATTTACTACTACTGTAAGTGAGAGAAGTAGGGCTTTACTTACTACTACTTGAGAGAAGTAGGGCTTTACTTACTACTACATGAGAGAAGTAGGGCTTTACTTACTACTACTGTACGTGAGAGAAGTAGGGCTTTATTTACTACTACTGTAAGTGAGAGAAGTAGGGCTTTACTTACTACTACTTGAGAGAAGTAGGGCTTTACTTACTACTACATGAGAGAAGTAGGGCTTTACTTACTACTACTGTACGTGAGAGAAGTAGGGCTTTACTTACTACCACTGTAAGTGAGAGAAGTAGGGCTTTACTTACTACTACTATATGTGAGAGAAGTAGGGCTTTACTTACTACTATTATAAGTGAGTGAAGTAGGGCTTTACTTACTACTACTGTAAGTGAGAGAAGTAGGGCATTACGTACTACTACGTGAGAGAAGTAGGGCTTTACTTACTACTTCGTGAGAGAAGGAGGGCTTGACTTACTACTATTGTAAGTGAGAGAAGTAGGGCTTTACTTACTACTACTGTAAGTGAGAGAAGTAGGGCTTTATTTACTACTACTGTAAGTGAGAGAAGTAGGGCTTTACTTACTACTACGTGAGAGAAGTAGGGCTTTACTTACTACTACATGAGAGAAGTAGGGCTTTACTTACTACTACTGTAAGTGAGAGAAGTAGGGCTTTACTTACTACCACTGTAAGTGAGAGAAGTAGGGCTTTACTTACTACTATTATAAGTGAGAGAAGTAGGGCTTGACTTACTACTACGTGAGAGAAGTAGGGCTTTACTTACTACTACTGTAAGTGAGAGAAGTAGGGCTTTACTTACTACTACGTGAGAGAAGTAGGGCTTTATTTACTACTACTGTAAGTGAGAGAAGTAGGGCTTTACTTACTACTACGTGAGAGAAGTAGGGCTTTACTTACTACTACGTGAGAGAAGTAGGGCTTTACTTACTACTACTGTAAGTGAGAGAAGTAGGGCTTTACTTACTACCACTGTAAGTGAGAGAAGTAAGGCTTTACTTACTACCACTGTAAGTGAGAGAAGTAGGGCTTGACTTACTACTAATGTATGTGAAAGAAGTAGGGCTTTACTTACTACTCCTGTAAGTGAGAGAAGTAGGGCTTTACTTACTACTCCTGTAAGTGAGAGACGTAGGGCTTTACTTACTACTCCTGTAAGTGAGAGAAGTAGGGCTTTACTTACTACTATTATAAGTGAGTGAAGTAGGGCTTTACTTACTACTACTGTAAGTGAGAGAAGTAGGGCTTTACTTACTACTCCTGTTAGTGAGAGAATTAGGGCTTTACTTACTACTCCTGTAAGTTAGAGAAGTAGGGCTTTACTTACTACTACTGTAAGTGAGAGAAGTAGGGCTTTATTTACTACTACTGTAAGTGAGAGAAGTAGGGCTTTACTTACTACTACGTGAGAGAAGTAGGGCTTTACTTACTACTACGTGAGAGAAGTAGGGCTTTACTTACTACTACGTGAGTGACGTAGGGCTTTACTTACTACTACGTGAGTGACTTAGGGCTTTACTTACTACTACTGTACGTGAGAGAAGTAGGGCTTTACTTACTACCACTGTAAGTGAGAGAAGTAGGGCTTTACTTACTACTACTGTATGTGAGAGAAGTAGGGCTTTACTTACTACTATTATAAGTAATTGAAGTAGGGCTTTACTTACTACTACTGTAAGTGAGAGAAGTAGGGCATTACGTACTACTACGTGAGAGAAGTAGGGCTTTACTTACTGCTACGTGAGAGAAGGAGGGCTTTACTTACTACTATTGTAATTGAGCGAAGTAGGGCTTTACTTACTACTTCTGTAAGTGAGAGAAGTAGGGCTTTATTTACTACTACTGTAAGTGAGAGAAGTAGGGCTTTACTTACTACTACTGTAAGTGAGAGAAGTCAGGCTTTATTTACTACTACTGTAAGTGAGAGAAGTAGGGCTTTACTTACTACTACGTGAGTGACGTAGGGCTTTACTTACTACTACTGTAAGTGAGAGAAGTAGGGCTTTATTTACTACTACTGTAAGTGAGAGAAGTAGGGCTTTACTTACTACTACTTGAGAGAAGTAGGGCTTTACTTACTACTACATGAGAGAAGTAGGGCTTTACTTACTACTACTGTACGTGAGAGAAGTAGGGCTTTACTTACTACCACTGTAAGTGAGAGAAGTAGGGCTTTACTTACTACTACTATATGTGAGAGAAGTAGGGCTTTACTTACTACTATTATAAGTGAGTGAAGTAGGGCTTTACTTACTACTACTGTAAGTGAGAGAAGTAGGGCATTACGTACTACTACGTGAGAGAAGTAGGGCTTTACTTACTACTTCGTGAGAGAAGGAGGGCTTTACTTACTACTATTGTAAGTGAGAGAAGTAGGGCTTTACTTACTACTACTGTAAGTGAGAGAAGTAGGGCTTTATTTACTACTACTGTAAGTGAGAGAAGTAGGGCTTTACTTACTACTACGTGAGAGAAGTAGGGCTTTACTTACTACTACATGAGAGAAGTAGGGCTTTACTTACTACTACTGTAAGTGAGAGAAGTAGGGCTTTACTTACTACCACTGTAAGTGAGAGAAGTAGGGCTTTACTTACTACTATTATAAGTGAGAGAAGTAGGGCTTGACTTACTACTACGTGAGAGAAGTAGGGCTTTACTTACTACTACTGTAAGTGAGAGAAGTAGGGCTTTACTTACTACTACGTGAGAGAAGTAGGGCTTTATTTACTACTACTGTAAGTGAGAGAAGTAGGGCTTTACTTACTACTACGTGAGAGAAGTAGGGCTTTACTTACTACTACGTGAGAGAAGTAGGGCTTTACTTACTACTACTGTAAGTGAGAGAAGTAGGGCTTTACTTACTACCACTGTAAGTGAGAGAAGTAAGGCTTTACTTACTACCACTGTAAGTGAGAGAAGTAGGGCTTGACTTACTACTAATGTATGTGAAAGAAGTAGGGCTTTACTTACTACTCCTGTAAGTGAGAGAAGTAGGGCTTTACTTACTACTCCTGTAAGTGAGAGACGTAGGGCTTTACTTACTACTCCTGTAAGTGAGAGAAGTAGGGCTTTACTTACTACTATTATAAGTGAGTGAAGTAGGGCTTTACTTACTACTACTGTAAGTGAGAGAAGTAGGGCTTTACTTACTACTCCTGTTAGTGAGAGAATTAGGGCTTTACTTACTACTCCTGTAAGTTAGAGAAGTAGGGCTTTACTTACTACTACTGTAAGTGAGAGAAGTAGGGCTTTATTTACTACTACTGTAAGTGAGAGAAGTAGGGCTTTACTTACTACTACGTGAGAGAAGTAGGGCTTTACTTACTACTACGTGAGAGAAGTAGGGCTTTACTTACTACTACGTGAGTGACGTAGGGCTTTACTTACTACTACGTGAGTGACTTAGGGCTTTACTTACTACTACTGTACGTGAGAGAAGTAGGGCTTTACTTACTACCACTGTAAGTGAGAGAAGTAGGGCTTTACTTACTACTACTGTATGTGAGAGAAGTAGGGCTTTACTTACTACTATTATAAGTAATTGAAGTAGGGCTTTACTTACTACTACTGTAAGTGAGTGAAGTAGGGCATTACGTACTACTACGTGAGAGAAGTAGGGCTTTACTTACTGCTACGTGAGAGAAGGAGGGCTTTACTTACTACTATTGTAATTGAGCGAAGTAGGGCTTTACTTACTACTTCTGTAAGTGAGAGAAGTAGGGCTTTATTTACTACTACTGTAAGTGAGAGAAGTAGGGCTTTACTTACTACTACTGTAAGTGAGAGAAGTCAGGCTTTATTTACTACTACTGTAAGTGAGAGAAGTAGGGCTTTACTTACTACTACGTGAGTGACGTAGGGCTTTACTTACTACTACTGTAAGTGAGAGAAGTAGGGCTTTATTTACTACTACTGTAAGTGAGAGAAGTAGGGCTTTACTTACTACTACTTGAGAGAAGTAGGGCTTTACTTACTACTACTGTAAGTGAGAGAAGTAGGGCTTTACTTACTACTACGTGAGTGACGTAGGGCTTTACTTACTACTACTGTAAGTGAGAGAAGTAGGGCTTTACTTACTACTACTGTACGTGAGAGAAGTAGGGCTTTACTTACTACCACTGTAAGTGAGAGAAGTAGGGCTTTACTTACTACTACTATATGTGAGAGAAGTAGGGCTTTACTTACTACTATTATAAGTGAGTGAAGTAGGGCTTTACTTACTACTACTGTAAGTGAGAGAAGTAGGGCATTACGTACTACTACGTGAGAGAAGTAGGGCTTTACTTACTACTTCGTGAGAGAAGGAGGGCTTGACTTACTACTATTGTAAGTGAGAGAAGTAGGGCTTTACTTACTACTACTGTAAGTGAGAGAAGTAGGGCTTTATTTACTACTACTGTAAGTGAGAGAAGTAGGGCTTTACTTACTACTACGTGAGAGAAGTAGGGCTTTACTTACTACTACATGAGAGAAGTAGGGCTTTACTTACTACTACTGTAAGTGAGAGAAGTAGGGCTTTACTTACTACCACTGTAAGTGAGAGAAGTAGGGCTTTACTTACTACTATTATAAGTGAGAGAAGTAGGGCTTGACTTACTACTACGTGAGAGAAGTAGGGCTTTACTTACTACTACTGTAAGTGAGAGAAGTAGGGCTTTACTTACTACTACGTGAGAGAAGTAGGGCTTTATTTACTACTACTGTAAGTGAGAGAAGTAGGGCTTTACTTACTACTACGTGAGAGAAGTAGGGCTTTACTTACTACTACGTGAGAGAAGTAGGGCTTTACTTACTACTACTGTAAGTGAGAGAAGTAGGGCTTTACTTACTACCACTGTAAGTGAGAGAAGTAAGGCTTTACTTACTACCACTGTAAGTGAGAGAAGTAGGGCTTGACTTACTACTAATGTATGTGAAAGAAGTAGGGCTTTACTTACTACTCCTGTAAGTGAGAGAAGTAGGGCTTTACTTACTACTCCTGTAAGTGAGAGACGTAGGGCTTTACTTACTACTCCTGTAAGTGAGAGAAGTAGGGCTTTACTTACTACTATTATAAGTGAGTGAAGTAGGGCTTTACTTACTACTACTGTAAGTGAGAGAAGTAGGGCTTTACTTACTACTCCTGTTAGTGAGAGAATTAGGGCTTTACTTACTACTCCTGTAAGTTAGAGAAGTAGGGCTTTACTTACTACTACTGTAAGTGAGAGAAGTAGGGCTTTATTTACTACTACTGTAAGTGAGAGAAGTAGGGCTTTACTTACTACTACGTGAGAGAAGTAGGGCTTTACTTACTACTACGTGAGAGAAGTAGGGCTTTACTTACTACTACGTGAGTGACGTAGGGCTTTACTTACTACTACGTGAGTGACTTAGGGCTTTACTTACTACTACTGTACGTGAGAGAAGTAGGGCTTTACTTACTACCACTGTAAGTGAGAGAAGTAGGGCTTTACTTACTACTACTGTATGTGAGAGAAGTAGGGCTTTACTTACTACTATTATAAGTAATTGAAGTAGGGCTTTACTTACTACTACTGTAAGTGAGAGAAGTAGGGCATTACGTACTACTACGTGAGAGAAGTAGGGCTTTACTTACTGCTACGTGAGAGAAGGAGGGCTTTACTTACTACTATTGTAATTGAGCGAAGTAGGGCTTTATTTACTACTACTGTAAGTGAGAGAAGTAGGGCTTTACTTACTACTACTGTAAGTGAGAGAAGTCAGGCTTTATTTACTACTACTGTAAGTGAGAGAAGTAGGGCTTTACTTACTACTACGTGAGTGACGTAGGGCTTTACTTACTACTACTGTAAGTGAGAGAAGTAGGGCTTTATTTACTACTACTGTAAGTGAGAGAAGTAGGGCTTTACTTACTACTACTTGAGAGAAGTAGGGCTTTACTTACTACTACATGAGAGAAGTAGGGCTTTACTTACTACTACTGTACGTGAGAGAAGTAGGGCTTTACTTACTACCACTGTAAGTGAGAGAAGTAGGGCTTTACTTACTACTACTATATGTGAGAGAAGTAGGGCTTTACTTACTACTATTATAAGTGAGTGAAGTAGGGCTTTACTTACTACTACTGTAAGTGAGAGAAGTAGGGCATTACGTACTACTACGTGAGAGAAGTAGGGCTTTACTTACTACTTCGTGAGAGAAGGAGGGCTTTACTTACTACTATTGTAAGTGAGAGAAGTAGGGCTTTATTTACTACTACTGTAAGTGAGAGAAGTAGGGCTTTACTTACTACTACGTGAGAGAAGTAGGGCTTTACTTACTACTACATGAGAGAAGTAGGGCTTTACTTACTACTACTGTAAGTGAGAGAAGTAGGGCTTTACTTACTACCACTGTAAGTGAGAGAAGTAGGGCTTTACTTACTACTATTATAAGTGAGAGAAGTAGGGCTTGACTTACTACTACGTGAGAGAAGTAGGGCTTTACTTACTACTACTGTAAGTGAGAGAAGTAGGGCTTTACTTACTACTACGTGAGAGAAGTAGGGCTTTATTTACTACTACTGTAAGTGAGAGAAGTAGGGCTTTACTTACTACTACGTGAGAGAAGTAGGGCTTTACTTACTACTACGTGAGAGAAGTAGGGCTTTACTTACTACTACTGTAAGTGAGAGAAGTAGGGCTTTACTTACTACCACTGTAAGTGAGAGAAGTAAGGCTTTACTTACTACCACTGTAAGTGAGAGAAGTAGGGCTTGACTTACTACTAATGTATGTGAAAGAAGTAGGGCTTTACTTACTACTCCTGTAAGTGAGAGAAGTAGGGCTTTACTTACTACTCCTGTAAGTGAGAGACGTAGGGCTTTACTTACTACTCCTGTAAGTGAGAGAAGTAGGGCTTTACTTACTACTATTATAAGTGAGTGAAGTAGGGCTTTACTTACTACTACTGTAAGTGAGAGAAGTAGGGCTTTACTTACTACTCCTGTTAGTGAGAGAATTAGGGCTTTACTTACTACTCCTGTAAGTTAGAGAAGTAGGGCTTTACTTACTACTACTGTAAGTGAGAGAAGTAGGGCTTTATTTACTACTACTGTAAGTGAGAGAAGTAGGGCTTTACTTACTACTACGTGAGAGAAGTAGGGCTTTACTTACTACTACGTGAGAGAAGTAGGGCTTT
Organism: Oncorhynchus kisutch; assembly: GCF_002021735.2. Classification (NCBI taxonomy): domain Eukaryota; kingdom Metazoa; phylum Chordata; class Actinopteri; order Salmoniformes; family Salmonidae; genus Oncorhynchus; species Oncorhynchus kisutch. The sequence continues at coordinate 5,312,433 of NC_034185.2, read as the reverse complement.
ACTTACTACTACGTGAGTGACGTAGGGCTTTACTTACTACTACGTGAGTGACTTAGGGCTTTACTTACTACTACTGTACGTGAGAGAAGTAGGGCTTTACTTACTACCACTGTAAGTGAGAGAAGTAGGGCTTTACTTACTACTACTGTATGTGAGAGAAGTAGGGCTTTACTTACTACTATTATAAGTAATTGAAGTAGGGCTTTACTTACTACTACTGTAAGTGAGAGAAGTAGGGCATTACGTACTACTACGTGAGAGAAGTAGGGCTTTACTTACTGCTACGTGAGAGAAGGAGGGCTTTACTTACTACTATTGTAATTGAGCGAAGTAGGGCTTTACTTACTACTTCTGTAAGTGAGAGAAGTAGGGCTTTATTTACTACTACTGTAAGTGAGAGAAGTAGGGCTTTACTTACTACTACTGTAAGTGAGAGAAGTCAGGCTTTATTTACTACTACTGTAAGTGAGAGAAGTAGGGCTTTACTTACTACTACGTGAGTGACGTAGGGCTTTACTTACTACTACTGTAAGTGAGAGAAGTAGGGCTTTATTTACTACTACTGTAAGTGAGAGAAGTAGGGCTTTACTTACTACTACTTGAGAGAAGTAGGGCTTTACTTACTACTACTGTAAGTGAGAGAAGTAGGGCTTTACTTACTACTACGTGAGTGACGTAGGGCTTTACTTACTACTACTGTAAGTGAGAGAAGTAGGGCTTTACTTACTACTACTGTACGTGAGAGAAGTAGGGCTTTACTTACTACCACTGTAAGTGAGAGAAGTAGGGCTTTACTTACTACTACTATATGTGAGAGAAGTAGGGCTTTACTTACTACTATTATAAGTGAGTGAAGTAGGGCTTTACTTACTACTACTGTAAGTGAGAGAAGTAGGGCATTACGTACTACTACGTGAGAGAAGTAGGGCTTTACTTACTACTTCGTGAGAGAAGGAGGGCTTTACTTACTACTATTGTAAGTGAGAGAAGTAGGGCTTTACTTACTACTACTGTAAGTGAGAGAAGTAGGGCTTTATTTACTACTACTGTAAGTGAGAGAAGTAGGGCTTTACTTACTACTACGTGAGAGAAGTAGGGCTTTACTTACTACTACATGAGAGAAGTAGGGCTTTACTTACTACTACTGTAAGTGAGAGAAGTAGGGCTTTACTTACTACCACTGTAAGTGAGAGAAGTAGGGCTTTACTTACTACTATTATAAGTGAGAGAAGTAGGGCTTGACTTACTACTACGTGAGAGAAGTAGGGCTTTACTTACTACTACTGTAAGTGAGAGAAGTAGGGCTTTACTTACTACTACGTGAGAGAAGTAGGGCTTTATTTACTACTACTGTAAGTGAGAGAAGTAGGGCTTTACTTACTACTACGTGAGAGAAGTAGGGCTTTACTTACTACTACGTGAGAGAAGTAGGGCTTTACTTACTACTACTGTAAGTGAGAGAAGTAGGGCTTTACTTACTACCACTGTAAGTGAGAGAAGTAAGGCTTTACTTACTACCACTGTAAGTGAGAGAAGTAGGGCTTGACTTACTACTAATGTATGTGAAAGAAGTAGGGCTTTACTTACTACTCCTGTAAGTGAGAGAAGTAGGGCTTTACTTACTACTCCTGTAAGTGAGAGACGTAGGGCTTTACTTACTACTCCTGTAAGTGAGAGAAGTAGGGCTTTACTTACTACTATTATAAGTGAGTGAAGTAGGGCTTTACTTACTACTACTGTAAGTGAGAGAAGTAGGGCTTTACTTACTACTCCTGTTAGTGAGAGAATTAGGGCTTTACTTACTACTCCTGTAAGTTAGAGAAGTAGGGCTTTACTTACTACTACTGTAAGTGAGAGAAGTAGGGCTTTATTTACTACTACTGTAAGTGAGAGAAGTAGGGCTTTACTTACTACTACGTGAGAGAAGTAGGGCTTTACTTACTACTACGTGAGAGAAGTAGGGCTTTACTTACTACTACGTGAGTGACGTAGGGCTTTACTTACTACTACGTGAGTGACTTAGGGCTTTACTTACTACTACTGTACGTGAGAGAAGTAGGGCTTTACTTACTACCACTGTAAGTGAGAGAAGTAGGGCTTTACTTACTACTACTGTATGTGAGAGAAGTAGGGCTTTACTTACTACTATTATAAGTAATTGAAGTAGGGCTTTACTTACTACTACTGTAAGTGAGAGAAGTAGGGCATTACGTACTACTACGTGAGAGAAGTAGGGCTTTACTTACTGCTACGTGAGAGAAGGAGGGCTTTACTTACTACTATTGTAATTGAGCGAAGTAGGGCTTTACTTACTACTTCTGTAAGTGAGAGAAGTAGGGCTTTATTTACTACTACTGTAAGTGAGAGAAGTAGGGCTTTACTTACTACTACTGTAAGTGAGAGAAGTCAGGCTTTATTTACTACTACTGTAAGTGAGAGAAGTAGGGCTTTACTTACTACTACGTGAGAGAAGTAGGGCTTTACTTACTACTACGTGAGTGACGTAGGGCTTTACTTACTACTACGTGAGTGACGTAGGGCTTTACTTACTACTACTGTAAGTGAGAGAAGTAGGGCTTTATTTACTACTACTGTAAGTGAGAGAAGTAGGGCTTTACTTACTACTACTTGAGAGAAGTAGGGCTTTACTTACTACTACATGAGAGAAGTAGGGCTTTACTTACTACTACTGTACGTGAGAGAAGTAGGGCTTTACTTACTACCACTGTAAGTGAGAGAAGTAGGGCTTTACTTACTACTACTATATGTGAGAGAAGTAGGGCTTTACTTACTACTATTATAAGTGAGTGAAGTAGGGCTTTACTTACTACTACTGTAAGTGAGAGAAGTAGGGCATTACGTACTACTACGTGAGAGAAGTAGGGCTTTACTTACTACTTCGTGAGAGAAGGAGGGCTTTACTTACTACTATTGTAAGTGAGAGAAGTAGGGCTTTACTTACTACTACTGTAAGTGAGAGAAGTAGGGCTTTACTTACTACTACTGTAAGTGAGAGAAGTAGGGCTTTACTTACTACTACGTGAGAGAAGTAGGGCTTTACTTACTACTACATGAGAGAAGTAGGGCTTTACTTACTACTACTGTAAGTGAGAGAAGTAGGGCTTTACATACTACCACTGTAAGTGAGAGAAGTAGGGCTTTACTTACTACTATTATAAGTGAGAGAAGTAGGGCTTGACTTACTACTACGTGAGAGAAGTAGGGCTTTACTTACTACTACTGTAAGTGAGAGAAGTAGGGCTTTACTTACTACTACGTGAGAGAAGTAGGGCTTTATTTACTACTACTGTAAGTGAGAGAAGTAGGGCTTTACTTACTACTACGTGAGAGAAGTAGGGCTTTACTTACTACTACGTGAGAGAAGTAGGGCTTTACTTACTACTACTGTAAGTGAGAGAAGTAGGGCTTTACTTACTACCACTGTAAGTGAGAGAAGTAAGGCTTTACTTACTACCACTGTAAGTGAGAGAAGTAGGGCTTGACTTACTACTAATGTATGTGAAAGAAGTAGGGCTTTACTTACTACTCCTGTAAGTGAGAGAAGTAGGGCTTTACTTACTACTCCTGTAAGTGAGAGACGTAGGGCTTTACTTACTACTCCTGTAAGTGAGAGAAGTAGGGCTTTACTTACTACTATTATAAGTGAGTGAAGTAGGGCTTTACTTACTACTACTGTAAGTGAGAGAAGTAGGGCTTTACTTACTACTCCTGTTAGTGAGAGAATTAGGGCTTTACTTACTACTCCTGTAAGTTAGAGAAGTAGGGCTTTACTTACTACTACTGTAAGTGAGAGAAGTAGGGCTTTATTTACTACTACTGTAAGTGAGAGAAGTAGGGCTTTACTTACTACTACGTGAGAGAAGTAGGGCTTTACTTACTACTACGTGAGAGAAGTAGGGCTTTACTTACTACTACGTGAGTGACGTAGGGCTTTACTTACTACTACGTGAGTGACTTAGGGCTTTACTTACTACTACTGTACGTGAGAGAAGTAGGGCTTTACTTACTACCACTGTAAGTGAGAGAAGTAGGGCTTTACTTACTACTACTGTATGTGAGAGAAGTAGGGCTTTACTTACTACTATTATAAGTAATTGAAGTAGGGCTTTACTTACTACTACTGTAAGTGAGAGAAGTAGGGCATTACGTACTACTACGTGAGAGAAGTAGGGCTTTACTTACTGCTACGTGAGAGAAGGAGGGCTTTACTTACTACTATTGTAATTGAGCGAAGTAGGGCTTTACTTACTACTTCTGTAAGTGAGAGAAGTAGGGCTTTATTTACTACTACTGTAAGTGAGAGAAGTAGGGCTTTACTTACTACTACTGTAAGTGAGAGAAGTCAGGCTTTATTTACTACTACTGTAAGTGAGAGAAGTAGGGCTTTACTTACTACTACGTGAGAGAAGTAGGGCTTTACTTACTACTACGTGAGTGACGTAGGGCTTTACTTACTACTACGTGAGTGACGTAGGGCTTTACTTACTACTACTGTAAGTGAGAGAAGTAGGGCTTTATTTACTACTACTGTAAGTGAGAGAAGTAGGGCTTTACTTACTACTTGAGAGAAGTAGGGCTTTACTTACTACTACATGAGAGAAGTAGGGCTTTACTTACTACTACTGTACGTGAGAGAAGTAGGGCTTTACTTACTACCACTGTAAGTGAGAGAAGTAGGGCTTTACTTACTACTACTATATGTGAGAGAAGTAGGGCTTTACTTACTACTATTATAAGTGAGTGAAGTAGGGCTTTACTTACTACTACTGTAAGTGAGAGAAGTAGGGCATTACGTACTACTACGTGAGAGAAGTAGGGCTTTACTTACTACTTCGTGAGAGAAGGAGGGCTTTACTTACTACTATTGTAAGTGAGAGAAGTAGGGCTTTACTTACTACTACTGTAAGTGAGAGAAGTAGGGCTTTATTTACTACTACTGTAAGTGAGAGAAGTAGGGCTTTACTTACTACTACGTGAGAGAAGTAGGGCTTTACTTACTACTACATGAGAGAAGTAGGGCTTTACTTACTACTACTGTAAGTGAGAGAAGTAGGGCTTTACTTACTACCACTGTAAGTGAGAGAAGTAGGGCTTTACTTACTACTATTATAAGTGAGAGAAGTAGGGCTTGACTTACTACTACGTGAGAGAAGTAGGGCTTTACTTACTACTACTGTAAGTGAGAGAAGTAGGGCTTTACTTACTACTACGTGAGAGAAGTAGGGCTTTATTTACTACTACTGTAAGTGAGAGAAGTAGGGCTTTACTTACTACTACGTGAGAGAAGTAGGGCTTTACTTACTACTACGTGAGAGAAGTAGGGCTTTACTTACTACTACTGTAAGTGAGAGAAGTAGGGCTTTACTTACTACCACTGTAAGTGAGAGAAGTAAGGCTTTACTTACTACCACTGTAAGTGAGAGAAGTAGGGCTTGACTTACTACTAATGTATGTGAAAGAAGTAGGGCTTTACTTACTACTCCTGTAAGTGAGAGAAGTAGGGCTTTACTTACTACTCCTGTAAGTGAGAGACGTAGGGCTTTACTTACTACTCCTGTAAGTGAGAGAAGTAGGGCTTTACTTACTACTATTATAAGTGAGTGAAGTAGGGCTTTACTTACTACTACTGTAAGTGAGAGAAGTAGGGCTTTACTTACTACTCCTGTTAGTGAGAGAATTAGGGCTTTACTTACTACTCCTGTAAGTTAGAGAAGTAGGGCTTTACTTACTACTACTGTAAGTGAGAGAAGTAGGGCTTTATTTACTACTACTGTAAGTGAGAGAAGTAGGGCTTTACTTACTACTACGTGAGAGAAGTAGGGCTTTACTTACTACTACGTGAGAGAAGTAGGGCTTTACTTACTACTACGTGAGTGACGTAGGGCTTTACTTACTACTACGTGAGTGACGTAGGGCTTTACTTACTACTACTGTACGTGAGAGAAGTAGGGCTTTACTTACTACTACTGTATGTGAGAGAAGTAGGGCTTTACTTACTACTATTATAAGTAATTGAAGTAGGGCTTTACTTACTACTACTGTAAGTGAGAGAAGTAGGGCATTACGTACTACTACGTGAGAGAAGTAGGGCTTTACTTACTACTACGTGAGAGAAGTAGGGCTTTATTTACTACTACTGTAAGTGAGAGAAGTAGGGCTTTACTTACTACTACGTGAGAGAAGTAGGGCTTTACTTACTACTACGTGAGAGAAGTAGGGCTTTACTTTACTACTACTGTAAGTGAGAGAAGTAGGGCTTTACTTACTACCACTGTAAGTGAGAGAAGTAAGGCTTTACTTACTACCACTGTAAGTGAGAGAAGTAGGGCTTGACTTACTACTAATGTATGTGAAAGAAGTAGGGCTTTACTTACTACTCCTGTAAGTGAGAGAAGTAGGGCTTTACTTACTACTCCTGTAAGTGAGAGACGTAGGGCTTTACTTACTACTCCTGTAAGTGAGAGAAGTAGGGCTTTACTTACTACTATTATAAGTGAGTGAAGTAGGGGCTTTACTTACTACTACTGTAAGTGAGAGAAGTAGGGCTTTACTTACTACTCCTGTTAGTGAGAGAATTAGGGCTTTACTTACTACTCCTGTAAGTTAGAGAAGTAGGGCTTTACTTACTACTACTGTAAGTGAGAGAAGTAGGGCTTTATTTACTACTACTGTAAGTGAGAGAAGTAGGGCTTACTTACTACTACGTGAGAGAAGTAGGGCTTTACTTACTACTACGTGAGAGAAGTAGGGCTTTACTTACTACTACGTGAGTGACGTAGGGCTTTACTTACTACTACGTGAGTGACGTAGGGCTTTACTTACTACTACTGTACGTGAGAGAAGTAGGGCTTTACTTACTACTACTGTATGTGAGAGAAGTAGGGCTTTACTTACTACTATTATAAGTAATTGAAGTAGGGCTTTACTTACTACTACTGTAAGTGAGAGAAGTAGGGCATTACGTACTACTACGTGAGAGAAGTAGGGCTTTACTTACTACTACGTGAGAGAAGGAGGGCTTTACTTACTACTATTGTAATTGAGCGAAGTAGGGCTTTACTTACTACTTCTGTAAGTGAGAGAAGTAGGGCTTTATTTACTACTACTGTAAGTGAGAGAAGTAGGGCTTTACAAACTACTACGTGAGAGAACTAGGGCTTTACTTACTACTACGTGAGAGAAGTAGGGCTTTACTTACTACTACTGTAAGTGAGAGAAGTAGGGCTTTACTTACTACCACTGTAAGTGAGAGAAGTAGGGCTTTACTTACTACCAACTGTAAGTGAGAGAAGTAGGGCTTGACTTACCACTACTGTATGTGAGAGAAGTAGGGGCTTTACTTACTACTCCTGTAAGTGAGAGAAGTAGGGCTTTACTTACTACTCCTGTAAGTGAGAGAAGTAGGGCTTTACTTACTACTACGTGAGAGAAGTAGGGCTTTACTTACTACTACGTGAGAGAAGGAGGGATTTACTTACTACTACGTGACAGAAGTAGGGCTTTACTTACTACTCCTGTAAGTGAGAGAAGTAGGGCTTTACTTACTTCTACTGTAAGTGAGAGAAGTAGGGCTTTACTTACTACTACGTGACAGAAGCAGGGATTTACTTACTACTACGTGACAGAAGTAGGTCTTTACTTACTACTACTGTAAGTGAGTGAAGTAGGGCTTTACTTACTACTACTGTAAGTGAGAGAAGTGGGCTTTACTACTACTACTGTAAGTGAGAGAAGTAGGGCTTACTTACTACTACTGTAAGTGAGAGAAGTAGGGCTTTACTTACTACTACTGTAAGTGAGAGAAGTAGGGCTTTACTTACTACTACTGTAAGTGAGAGAAGTAGGGCTTTACTTACTACTACTGTAAGTGAGAGAAGTAGGGCTTTACTTACTACTACTGTAAGTGAGAGAAGTAGGGCTTTACTTACTACTACGTGAGAGAAGTAGGGCTTTACTTACTACTACGTGAGAGAAGTAGGGCTTTACTTACTACTACTGTAAGTGAGAGAAGTAGGGCTTTACTTACTACTACTGTAAGTGAGAGAAGTAGGGCTTTACTTACTACTACTGTAAGTGAGAGAAGTAGGGCTTTACTTACTACTACGTGAGAGAAGTAGGGCTTTACTTACTACTACTGTAAGTGAGAGAAGTAGGGCTTTACTTACTACTACTGTAAGTGAGAGAAGTAGGGCTTTACTTACTACTACTGTAAGTGAGAGAAGTAGGGCTTTACTTACTACTACGTGAGAGAAGTAGGGCTTTACTTACTAGTACGTGAGAGAAGGAGGGCTTTACTTACTACTATTGTAATTGAGCGAAGTAGGGCATTACTTACTACTACTGTAAGTGAGAGAAGTAGGGCTTTATTTACTACTACTGTAAGTGAGAGAAGTAGGGCTTTACAAACTACTACGTGAGAGAACTAGGGCTTTACTTACTACTACTGTAAGTGAGAGAAGTAGGGCTTTACTTACTACCACTGTAAGTGAGAGAGATAGGGCTTTACTTACTACCACTGTAAGTGAGAGAAGTAGTGCTTGACTTAACCACTACTGTATGTGAGAGAAGTAGGGGGCTTTACTTACTACTCCTGTAAGTGGAGAGAAGTAGGGCTTACTTACTACTACTGTAAGTGAGAGAATTAGGGGCTTTACTTACTACTCTGTAAGTGAGAGAAGTAGGGCTTTACTTACTACTACGTGAGAGAAGTAGGGCTTTACTTACTACTATGTGAGAGAAGGAGGGCTTTACTTACTACTACGTGAGAGAAGTAGGGCTTTACTTACTACTACTGTAAGTGAGAGAAGTAGGGCTTTACTTACTACTACTGTAAGTGAGAGAAGTAGGGCTTTACTTACTACTACGTGAGAGAAGTAGGGCTTTACTTACTACTACGTGAGAGAAGTAGGGCTTTACTTACTACTACTGTAAGTGAGAGAAGTAGGGCTTTACTTACTACTACTGTAAGTGAGAGAAGTAGGGCTTTACTTACTACTACTGTAAGTGAGAGAAGTAGGGCTTTACTTACTACTACTGTAAGTGAGAGAAGTAGGGCTTTACTTACTACTACTGTAAGTGAGAGAAGTAGGGCTTTACTTACTACTACTGTAAGTGAGAGAAGTAGGGCTTTACTTACTACTACTGTAAGTGAGAGAAGTAGGGCTTTACTTACTACTACGTGACAGAAGTAGGGCTTTACTTACTACTACGTGACAGAAGTAGGGCTTTACTTACTACTACTGTAAGTGAGAAGAAGTAGGGCTTTACTTACTACTACTGTAAGTGAGAGAAGTAGGCTTTACTTACTACTACTGGTAAGTGAGAGAAGTAGGGCTTTACTTACTACTACTGTAAGTGAGAGAAGTAGGGCTTTACTTACTACTACGTGACGGAAGTAGGGCTTTACTTACTACTACGTGACAGAAGTAGGGCTTTACTTACTACTACTGTAAGTGAGAGAAGTAGGGCTTTACTTACTACTCCTGTAAGTGAGAGAAGTAGGGGCTTTACTTACTACTCCTGTAAGTGAGAGAAGTAGGGCTTTACTTACTACTACGTGAGAGAAGTAGGGCTTTACTTACTACTACGTGAGAGAAGGAGGGATTTACTTACTACTACGTGACAGAAGTAGGGCTTTACTTACTACTCCTGTAAGTGAGAGAAGTAGGGCTTGTACTTACTACTCCTGTAAGTGAGAGAAATTAGGGCTTTACTTACTACCTCCTGTAAGTGAGAGAAGTAGGGCTTTACTTACTACGACTGTAAGTGAGTGAAGTAGGGCTTTACTTACTACTACTGTAAGTGAGAGAAGTAGGGGCTTTACTTACTACTACTGTAAGTGAGAGAAGTAGGCTTTACTTACTACTACGTGACAGAAGTAGGGCTTTACTTACTACTACATGACAGAGGTAGGGCTTTACTTACTACTACTGTACGTGAGAGAAGTAGGGCTTTACTTACTACTACTGTAAGTGAGAGAAGTAGGGCTTTACTTACTACTACTGTAAGTGAGAGAAGTAGGGGCTTTACTTACTACTACTGTAAGTGAGGAGAAGTAGGGCTTTACTTACTACTACGTGAGAGAAGGAGGGCTTTACTTACTACTATTGTAATTGAGCGAAGTAGGGCATTACTTACTACTACTGTAAGTGAGAGAAGTAGGGCTTTATTTACTACTACTGTAAGTGAGAGAAGTAGGGCTTTACAAACTACTACGTGAGAGAACTAGGGCTTTACTTACTACTACGTGAGAGAAGTAGGGCTTTACTTACTACTACTGTAAGTGAGAGAAGTAGGGCTTTACTTACTACCACTGTAGTGAGAGAAGTAGGGCTTTACTTACTACCACTGTAAGTGAGAGAAGTAGTGCTTGACTTACCACTACTGTATGTGAGAGAAGTAGGGCTTTACTTACTACTCCTGTAAGTGAGAGAAGTAGGGGCTTTACTTACTACTCCGGTAAGTGAGAGAATTAGGGCTTTACTTACTACTCCTGTAAGTGAGAGAAGTAGGGCTTTACTTACTACTACGTGAGAGAAGTAGGGCTTTACTTACTACTATGTGAGAGAAGGAGGGATTTACTTACTACTACGTGACAGAAGTAGGGCTTTACTTACTACTCCTGTAAGTGAGAGAAGTAGGGCTTTACTTACTTCTACTGTAAGTGAGAGAAGTAGGGCTTACTTACTACTACGTGACAGAAGTAGGGATTACTTACTACTACGTGAACAGAAGTAGGTCTTTATATCTTACTAGTCTTTACTGTAAGTGAGAGAAGTAGGGCTTTACTTACTACTACTGTAAGTGAGAGAAGTAGGGGCTTTACTTACTACTCCTGTAAGTGAGAGAATTAGGGCTTTACTTACTACTACTCCTGTAAGTGAGAGAAGTAGGGCTTTACTTACTACTACTGTAAGTGAGTGAAGTAGGGCTTTACTTACGACTACTGTAAGTGAGAGAAGTATGGCTTTACTTACTACTACTGTAAGTGAGAGAAGTAGGGCTTTACTTACTACTACGTGACAGAAGTAGGGCTTTACTTACTACTACGTGACAGAGGTAGGGCTTTACTTACTACTACTGTAAGTGAGAGAAGTAGGGCTTTACTTACTACTACTGTAAGTGAGAGAAGTAGGGCTTTACTTACTACTACTGTAAGTGAGAGAAGTAGGGCTTTACTTACTACTACTGTAAGTGAGAGAAGTAGGGCTTTACTTACTACTACGTGACCGGAAGTAGGGCTTTACTTACTACTACGTGACAGAAGTAGGGCTTTACTTACTACTACTGTAAGTGAGAGAAGTAGGGCTTACTTACTACTCCTGTAAGTGAGAGAAGTAGGGCTTTACTTACTACTCCTGTAAGTGAGAGAAGTAGGGCTTTACTTACTACTACGTGAGAGAAGTAGGGCTTTACTTACTACTACGTGAGAGAAGAGGGATTTACTTACTACTACGTGACAGAAGTAGGGCTTTACTTACTACTCCTGTAAGTGAGAGAAGTAGGGCTTTACTTACTACTCCTGTAAGTGAGAGAATTAGGGCTTTACTTACTACTCCTGTAAGTGAGAGAAGTAGGGCTTTACTTACTACGACTGTAAGTGAGTGAAGTAGGGCTTACTTACTACTACTGTAAGTGAAGAAGTAGGGCTTTACTTACTACTACTGGTAAGTGAGAGAAGTAGGGCTTTACTTACTACTAACGTGACAGAAGTAGGGCTTTACTTACTACTACATGACAGAGGTAGGGGCTTTACTTACTACTACTGTAAGTGAGAGAAGTAGGGCTTTACTTACTACTACTGTAAGTGAGAGAAGTAGGGCTTTACTTACTACTACTGTAAGTGAGAGAAGTAGGGCTTTACTTACTACTACTGTAAGTGAGAGAAGTAGGGCTTTACTTACTACTACGTGACGGAAGTAGGGCTTTACTTACTACTACGTGACAGAAGTAGGGCTTTACTTACTACTACTGTAAGTGAGAGAAGTAGGACTTTACTTACTACTACTGTAAGTGAGAGAAGTAGGGCATTTACTTACTACTACTGTATGTGAGAGAAATAGGGATTTACTTACTACTACGTGACAGAAGTAGGGCTTTACTTACTACTCCTGTAAGTGAGAGAAGTAGGGCTTTACTTACTACTATGTGAGAGAAGGTGGGCTTTACTTACTACTCCTGTAAGTGAGAGAAGTATGGCTTTACTTACTACTACTGTAAGTGAGAGAAGTAGGGCTTTACTTACTACTACTGTAAGTGAGAGAAGAAGGGCTTTACTTACTACTACGTGACAGAGGTAGGGCTTTACTTACTACTCCTGTAAGTGAGAGAAGTAGGGCTTTACTTACTACTACTGTAAGTGAGAGAAGTAGGGCTTTACTTACTACTCCTGTAAGTGAGAGAAGTAGGGCTTTACTTACTACTACTGTAAGTGAGAGAAGTAGGGCATTACGTACTACTACGTGAGAGAAGTAGGGCTTTACTTACTACTACGTGAGAGAAGGAAGGCTTTACTTACTACTACTGTAAGTGAGAGAAGTAGGGCTTTACTTACTACTACGTGACAGAAGTAGGGATTTACTTACTACTACGTGAGTGACGTAGGGCTTTACTTACTACTATGTGAGTGACGTAGGGCTTTACTTACTACTACTGTAAGTGAGAGAAGTAGGGCTTTATTTACTACTACTGTAAGTGAGAGAAGTAGGGCTTTACTTACTACTACGTGAGAGAAGTAGGGCTTTACTTACTACTACGTGAGAGAAGTAGGGCTTTACTTAAGCTACTACTGTACGTGAGAGAAGTAGGGCTTTACTTACTACCACTGTAAGTGTGAGAAGTAGGGCTTTACTTACTACTACTGTATGTGAGAGAAGTAGGGCTTTACTTACTACTATTATAAGTGAGTGAAGTAGGGCTTTACTTACTACTACTGTAAGTGAGAGAAGTAGGGCATTACGTACTACTACGTGAGAGAAGTAGGGCTTTACTTACTACTACGTGAGAGAAGGAGGGCTTTACTTACTACTATTGTAAGTGAGAGAAGTAGGGCTTTACTTACTACTACTGTAAGTGAGAGAAGTAGGGCTTTATTTACTACTACTGTAAGTGAGAGAAGTAGGGCTTTACTTACTACTACGTGAGAGAAGTAGGGCTTTACTTACTACTACGTGAGAGAAGTAGGGCTTTACTTACTACTACTGTTAAGTGAGAGAAGTAGGGCTTTACTTACTACCACTGTAAGTGAGAGAAGTAGGGCTTTACTTACTACTATTATAAGTGAGAGAAGTAGGGCTTGACTTACTACTCCTGTAAGTGAGAGAAGTAGGGCTTTACTTACTACTACTGTAAGTGAGAGAAGTAGGGCATTATTTACTACTACGTGAGAGAAGTAGGGCTTTACTTACTACTACGTGAGAGAAGTAGGGCTTTACTTACTACTACTGTAAGTGAGAGAAGTAGGGCTTTACTTACTACTACTGTAAGTGAGAGAAGTAGGGCTTTACTTACTACTACTGTACGTGAGAGAAGTAGGGCTTTATTTACTACTACTGTAAGTGAGAGAAGTAGGCTTTACTTACTACTACGTGAGAGAAGTAGGGCTTTACTTACTACTACGTGAGTGACGTAGGGCTTTACTTACTACTACGTGAGTGACGTAGGGCTTTACTTACTACTACTGTAAGTGAGAGAAGTAGGGCTTTATTTACTACTACTGTAAGTGAGAGAAGTAGGGCTTTACTTACTACTACGTGAGAGAAGTAGGGCTTTAGTTACTACTACGTGAGAGAAGTAGGGCTTTACTTACTACTACTGTACGTGAGAGAAGTAGGGCTTTACTTACTACCACTGTAAGTGAGAGAAGTAGGGCTTTACTTACTACTACTGTATGTGAGAGAAGTAGGGCTTTACTTACTACTATTATAAGTGAGTGAAGTAGGGCTTTACTTACTACTACTGTAAGTGAGAGAAGTAGGGCAATACGTACTACTACGTGAGAGAAGTAGGGCTTTACTTACTACTACGTGAGAGAAGGAGGGCTTTACTTACTACTATTGTAAGTGAAAGAAGTAGGGCTTTACTTACTACTACTGTAAGTGAGAGAAGTAGGGCTTTATTTACTACTACTGTAAGTGAGAGAAGTAGGGCTTTACTTACTACTACGTGAGAGAAGTAGGGCTTTACTTACTACTACGTGAGAGAAGTAGGGCTTTACTTACTACTACTGTAAGTGAGAGAAGTAGGGCTTTACTTACTACCACTGTAAGTGAGAGAAGTAGGGCTTTACTTACTACTATTATAAGTGAGAGAAGTAGGGCTTGACTTACTACTACTGTATGTGAGAGAAGTAGGGCTTTACTTACTACTCCTGTAAGTGAGAGAAGTAGGGCTTTACTTACTACTCCTGTAAGTGAGAGAAGTAGGGCTTTACTTACTACTCCTGTAAGTGAGAGAAGTAGGGCTTTACTTACTACTACGTGAGAGAAGTAGGGGCTTTACTTACTACTACGCGAGAGAAGGGAGGGATTACTTACTACTACGTGACAGAAGTAGGGCTTTACTTACTACTCCTGTAAGTGAGAGAATTAGGGCTTTACTTACTACTACTGTAAGTGAGAGAAGTAGGGCTTTACTTACTACTACGTGACAGAAGTAGGGCTTTACTTACTACTACGTGACAGAAAGTAGGTCTTTACTTACTACTACTGTAAGTGAGAGAAGTAGGGCTTTACTTACTACTACTGTAGAGTGATAGAAGTAGGGCTTTACTTACTACTACTGTAAGTGGAGAAGTAGGGCTTTACTTACTACTACGTGGAGAGAAGTAGGGATTACTTTACGTACGACTCCTGTAAGTGAGTGAAGTAGGGGCTTTAGCTTACTACTCCTGTAAGTGAGAGAAGTAGGGCTTACTTACTACTACTGTAAGTGAGAGGAAGTAGGGCTTTACATACTACCACTGCTAAGTGAGAGAAGTAGGGCTTTACTTACTACCACTGTAAGTGAGAGAAGTAGGGCTTGACTTACTATTACTGTATGTGAGAGAAGTAGGGGCTTTAGCTTACTACTCCTGTAAGTGAGAGAAGTAGGGCTTAACTTACTACTCCTGTAAGTGAGAGAAGTAGGGGCTTTACTTACTACTACTGTAAGTGAGAGAAGTAGGGCTTTACTTACTACCACTGTAAGTGAGAGAAGTAGGGCTTTACTTACTACCACTGTAAGTGAGAGAAGTAGGGCTTTACTTACTACTATTATAAGTGAGTGAAGTAGGGCTTTACTTACTACTACTGTAAGTGAGAGAAGTAGGGCTTTACGTACTACTACGTGAGAGAAGTAGGGCTTTACTTACTACTACGTGAGAGAAGGAGGGCTTTACTTACTACTACTGTAAGTGAGAGAAGTAGGGCTTTACTTACTACTACTGTAAGTGAGAGAAGTAGGGCTTTATTTACTACTACTGTAAGTGAGAGAAGTAGGGCTTTACTTACTACTACGTGAGAGAAGTAGGGCTTTACTTACTACTACGTGAGAGAAGTAGGGCTTTACTTACTACTACTGTAAGTGAGAGAAGTAGGGCTTTACTTACTACCACTGTAAGTGAGAGAAGTAGGGCTTTACTTACTACCACTGTAAGTGAGAGAAGTAGGGCTTGACTTACTATTAAGAAGTAGGGCTTTACATACTACTCCTGTAAGTGAGAGAAGTAGGGCTTTACTTACTACTACTGTAAGTGAGAGAAGTAGGGCTTTACTTACTACTACGTGACAGAAGTAGGGCTTTACTTACTACTACGTGACAGAAGTAGGTCTTTACTTACTACTACTGTAAGTGAGAGAAGTAGGGCTTTACTTACTACTACTGTAAGTGAGAGAAGTAGGGCTTTACTTACTACTACTGTAAGTGAGAGAAGTAGGGCTTTACTTACTACTACGTGACAGAGGTAGGGCTTTACTTACTACTACTGTAAGTGAGAGAAGTAGGGCTTTACTTACTACTACTGTAAGTGAGAGAAGTAGGGCTTTACTTACTACTCCTGTAAGTGAGAGAAGTAGGGCTTTACTTACTACTACTGTAAGTGAGAGAAGTAGGGCTTTACTTACTACCACTGTAAGTGAGAGAAGTAGGGCTTTACTTACTACCACTGTAAGTGAGAGAAGTAGGGCTTTACTTACTACTCCTGTAAGTGAGAGAAGTAGGGCTTTACTTACTACTACTGTAAGTGAGAGAAGTAGGGCTTTACTTACTACCACTGTAAGTGAGAGAAGTAGGGCTTTACTTACTACCACTGTAAGTGAGAGAAGTAGGGCTTTACTTACTACTATTATAAGTGAGTGAAGTAGGGCTTTACTTACTACTACTGTAAGTGAGAGAAGTAGGGCTTTACGTACTACTACGTGAGAGAAGTAGGGCTTTACTTACTACTACGTGAGAGAAGGAGGGCTTTACTTACTACTACTGTAAGTGAGAGAAGTAGGGCTTTACTTACTACTACTGTAAGTGAGAGAAGTAGGGCTTTATTTACTACTACTGTAAGTGAGAGAAGTAGGGCTTTACTTACTACTACGTGAGAGAAGTAGGGCTTTACTTACTACTACGTGAGAGAAGTAGGGCTTTACTTACTACTACTGTAAGTGAGAGAAGTAGGGCTTTACTTACTACCACTGTAAGTGAGAGAAGTAGGGCTTTACTTACTACCACTGTAAGTGAGAGAAGTAGGGCTTGACTTACTATTAAGAAGTAGGGCTTTACATACTACTCCTGTAAGTGAGAGAAGTAGGGCTTTACTTACTATTCCTGTAAGTGAGAGAAGTAGGGCTTTACTTACTACTCCTGTAAGTGAGAGAAGTAGGGCTTTACTTACTACTATTATAAGTGAGTGAAGTAGGGCTTTACTTACTACTACTGTAAGTGAGAGAAGTAGGGCTTTACTTACTACTCCTGTAAGTGAGAGAATTAGGGCTTTACTTACTACTCCTGTAAGTGAGAGAAGTAGGGCTTTACTTACTACTCCTGTAAGTGAGAGAAGTAGGGCTTTACTTACTACTACTGTAAGTGAGAGAAGTAGGGCTTTATTTACTACTACTGTAAGTGAGAGAAGTAGGGCTTTACTTACTACTACTGTAAGTGAGAGAAGTCAGGCTTTATTTACTACTACTGTAAGTGAGAGAAGTAGGGCTTTACTTACTACTACGTGAGAGAAGTAGGGCTTTACTTTCTACTACGTGAGTGACGTAGGGCTTTACTTACTACTACGTGAGTGACGTAGGGCTTTACTTACTACTACTGTAAGTGAGAGAAGTAGGGCTTTATTTACTACTACTGTAAGTGAGAGAAGTAGGGCTTTACTTACTACTACGTGAGAGAAGTAGGGCTTTACTTACTACTACGTGAGAGAAGTAGGGCTTCACTTACTACTACTGTATGTGAGAGAAGTAGGGCTTTACTTACTACCACTGTAAGTGAGAGAAGTAGGGCTTTACTTACTACTACTGTATGTGAGAGAAGTAGGGCTTTACTTACTACTATTATAAGTGAGTGAAGTAGGGCTTTACTTACTACTACTGTAAGTGAGAGAAGTAGGGCAATACGTACTACTACGTGAGAGAAGTAGGGCTTTACTTACTACTACGTGATAGAAGGAGGGCTTTACTTACTACTATTGTAAGTGAGAGAAGTAGGGCTTTACTTACTACTACTGTAAGTGAGAGAAGTAGGGCTTTATTTACTACTACTGTAAGTGAGAGAAGTAGGGCTTTACTTACTACTACGTGAGAGAAGTAGGGCTTTACTTACTACTACGTGAGAGAAGTAGGGCTTTACTTACTACTACTGTAAGTGAGAGAAGTAGGGCTTTGCTTACTACCACTGTAAGTGAGAGAAGTAGGGCTTTACTTACTACTATTATAAGTGAGAGAAGTAGGGCTTGACTTACTACTACTGTATGTGAGAGAAGTAGGGCTTTACTTACTACTCCTGTAAGTGAGAGAAGTAGGGCTTTACTTACTACTCCTGTAAGTGAGAGAAGTAGGGCTTTACTTACTACTCCTGTAAGTGAGAGAAGTAGGGCTTTACTTACTACTACGTGAGAGAAGTAGGGCTTTACTTACTACTACGCGAGAGAAGGAGGGATTTACTTACTACTACGTGACAGAAGTAGGGCTTTACTTACTACTCCTGTAAGTGAGAGAATTAGGGCTTTACTTACTACTACTGTAAGTGAGAGAAGTAGGGCTTTACTTACTACTACGTGACAGAAGTAGGGCTTTACTTACTACTACGTGACAGAAGTAGGTCTTTACTTACTACTACTGTAAGTGAGAGAAGTCAGGCTTTATTTACTACTACTGTAAGTGAGAGAAGTAGGGCTTTACTTACTACTACGTGATAGAAGTAGGGCTTTACTTACTATTACGTGAGTGACGTAGGGCTTTACTTACTACTACATGAGTGACGTAGGGCTTTACTTACTACTACTGTAAGTGAGAGAAGTAGGGCTTTATTTACTACTACTGTAAGTGAGAGAAGTAGGGCTTTACTTACTACTACGTGAGAGAAGTAGGGCTTTACTTACTACTACGTGAGAGAAGTAGGGCTTTACTTACTACTACTGTACGTGAGAGAAGTAGGGCTTTACTTACTACCACTGTAAGTGAGAGAAGTAGGGCTTTACTTACTACTACTGTATGTGAGAGAAGTAGGGCTTTACTTACTACTATTATAAGTGAGTGAAGTAGGGCTTTACTTACTACTACTGTAAGTGAGAGAAGTAGGGCTTTACTTACTACTACTGTAAGTGAGAGAAGTAGGGCTTTATTTACTACTACTGTAAGTGAGAGAAGTAGGGCTTTACTTACTACTACGTGAGAGAAGTAGGGCTTTACTTACTACTACGTGAGAGAAGTAGGGCTTTACTTACTACTACTGTAAGTGAGAGAAGTAGGGCTTTACTTACTACCACTGTAAGTGAGAGAAGTAGGGCTTTACTTACTACCACTGTAAGTGAGAGAAGTAGGGCTTGACTTACTATTACTGTATGTGAGAGAAGTAGGGCTTTACTTACTACTCCTGTAAGTGAGAGAAGTAGGGCTTTACTTACTACTCCTGTAAGTGAGAGAAGTAGGGCTTTACTTACTACTCCTGTAAGTGAGAGAAGTAGGGCTTTACTTACTACTATTATAAGTGAGTGAAGTAGGGCTTTACTTACTACTACTGTAAGTGAGAGAAGTAGGGCTTTACTTACTACTCCTGTAAGTGAGAGAATTAGGGCTTTACTTACTACTCCTGTAAGTGAGAGAAGTAGGGCTTTACTTACTACTCCTGTAAGTGAGAGAAGTAGGGCTTTACTTACTACTACTGTAAGTGAGAGAAGTAGGGCTTAATTTACTACTACTGTAAGTGAGAGAAGTAGGGCTTTACTTACTACTACTGTAAGTGAGAGAAGTCAGGCTTTATTTACTACTACTGTAAGTGAGAGAAGTAGGGCTTTACTTACTACTACGTGAGAGAAGTAGGGCTTTACTTACTACTACGTGAGTGACGTAGGGCTTTACTTACTACTACGTGAGTGACGTAGGGCTTTACTTACTACTACTGTAAGTGAGAGAAGTAGGGCTTTATTTACTACTACTGTAAGTGAGAGAAGTAGGGCTTTACTTACTACTACGTGAGAGAAGTAGGGCTTTACTTACTACTACGTGTGAGAAGTAGGGCTTTACTTACTACTACTGTACGTGAGAGAAGTAGGGCTTTACTTACTACCACTGTAAGTGAGAGAAGTAGGGCTTTACTTACTACTACTGTATGTGAGAGAAGTAGGGCTTTACTTACTACTATTATAAGTGAGTGAAGTAGGGCTTTACTTACTACTACTGTAAGTGAGAGAAGTAGGGCAATACGTACTACTACGTGAGAGAAGTAGGGCTTTACTTACTACTACGTGAGAGAAGGAGGGCTTTACTTACTACTATTGTAAGTGAGAGAAGTAGGGCTTTACTTACTACTACTGTAAGTGAGAGAAGTAGGGCTTTATTTACTACTACTGTAAGTGAGAGAAGTAGGGCTTTACTTACTACTACGTGAGAGAAGTAGGGCTTTACTTACTACTACGTGAGAGAAGTAGGGCTTTACTTACTACTACTGTAAGTGAGAGAAGTAGGGCTTTACTTACTACCACTGTAAGTGAGAGAAGTAGGGCTTTACTTACTACTATTATAAGTGAGAGAAGTAGGGCTTGACTTACTACTACTGTATGTGAGAGAAGTAGGGCTTTACTTACTACTCCTGTAAGTGAGAGAAGTAGGGCTTTACTTACTACTCCTGTAAGTGAGAGAAGTAGGGCTTTACTTACTACTCCTGTAAGTGAGAGAAGTAGGGCTTTACTTACTACTACGTGAGAGAAGTAGGGCTTTACTTACTACTACGCGAGAGAAGGAGGGATTTACTTACTACTACGTGACAGAAGTAGGGCTTTACTTACTACTCCTGTAAGTGAGAGAATTAGGGCTTTACTTACTACTACTGTAAGTGAGAGAAGTAGGGCTTTACTTACTACTACGTGACAGAAGTAGGGCTTTACTTACTACTACGTGACAGAAGTAGGTCTTTACTTACTACTACTGTAAGTGAGAGAAGTAGTGCTTTACTTACTACTACTGTAAGTGAGAGAAGTAGGGCTTTACTTACTACTACTGTAAGTGAGAGAAGTAGGGCTTTACTTACTACTACGTGACAGAGGTAGGGCTTTACTTACTACTACTGTAAGTGAGAGAAGTAGGGCTTTACTTACTACTACTGTAAGTGAGAGAAGTAGGGCTTTACTTACTACTACTGTAAGTGAGAGAAGTAGGGATTTACTTACTACTCCTGTAAGTGAGTGAAGTAGGGCTTTACTTACTACTCCTGTAAGTGAGAGAAGTAGGGCTTTACTTACTACTACTGTAAGTGAGAGAAGTAGGGCTTTACTTACTATTACTGTAAGTGAGAGAAGTAGGGCTTTACTTACTACTACGTGACAGAAGTAGGGCTTTACTTACTACTACTGTAAGTGAGAGAAGTAGGGCTTTACTTACTACTACTGTAAGTGAGAGAAGTAGGGCTCTACTTACTACTACTGTAAGTGAGAGAAGTCAGGCTTTATTTACTACTACTGTAAGTGAGAGAAGTAGGGCTTTACTTACTACTACGTGATAGAAGTAGGGCTTTACTTACTATTACGTGAGTGACGTAGGGCTTTACTTACTACTACGTGAGTGACGTAGGGCTGTACTTACTACTACTGTAAGTGAGAGAAGTAGGGCTTTATTTACTACTACTGTAAGTGAGAGAAGTAGGGCTTTACTTACTACTACGTGAGAGAAGTAGGGCTTTACTTACTACTACGTGAGAGAAGTAGGGCTTTACTTACTACTACTGTACGTGAGAGAAGTAGGGCTTTACTTACTACCACTGTAAGTGAGAGAAGTAGGGCTTTACTTACTACTACTGTATGTGAGAGAAGTAGGGCTTTACTTACTACTATTATAAGTGAGTGAAGTAGGGCTTGAGTTACTACTACTGTAAGTGAGAGAAGTAGGGCATTACGTACTACTACGTGAGAGAAGTAGGGCTTTACTTACTACTACGTGAGAGAAGTAGGGCTTTACTTACTACTACTGTAAGTGAGAGAAGTAGGGCTTTACTTACTACCACTGTAAGTGAGAGAAGTAGGGCTTTACTTACTACCACTGTAAGTGAGAGAAGTAGGGCTTGACTTACTATTACTGTATGTGAGAGAAGTAGGGCTTTACTTACTACTCCTGTAAGTGAGAGAAGTAGGGCTTTACTTACTACTCCTGTAAGTGAGAGAAGTAGGGCTTTACTTACTACTCCTGTAAGTGAGAGAAGTAGGGCTTTACTTACTACTATTATAAGTGAGTGAAGTAGGGCTTTACTTACTACTACTGTAAGTGAGAGAAGTAGGGCTTTACTTACTACTCCTGTAAGTGAGAGAATTAGGGCTTTACTTACTACTCCTGTAAGTGAGAGAAGTAGGGCTTTACTTACTACTCCTGTAAGTGAGAGAAGTAGGGCTTTACTTACTACTCCTGTAAGTGAGACAAGTAGGGCTTTACTTACTACTCCTGTAAGTGAGAGAAGTAGGGCTTTACTTACTACTCCTGTAAGTGAGAGAAGTAGGGCTTTACTTACTACTCCTGTAAGTGAGAGATGGATATGTTTGACTTTCCTTTTGACTTACACTCCAGTTTAACCAAGGCTCAGACCCCACACCCTTTTCCCCAGCTAATCAACCAGCCAGCCAGCCAGTCAGCAGTCAGTCAGCCAGTCAACCAGTCAGTCAGTTAGTTAGTCAGCCAGTCAGTCAGTCAGTCAGTCAGTCAGTTAGTCATTCAGTCAGCCAGTCTGCCAGTCAACCAGCCAGCCAGTCAGCCAGACAGTCAGTCAGTCAGCCAGTCAACCAGTCAGTCAGTCAGTTAGTTAGTCAGCCAGTCAGCCAGTCAACCAGTCAAGCAGTCAGTCAGTTAGTCAGTCAGTCAGCCAGTCAGCCAGTCAGCCAGTCAGTTAGTCAGTCAGCCAGTCAGCCAGTCAGCCAGTCAGCCAGTCAGTCAGTCAGTCAGCCAGCCAGTCAGTTAGTCAGCCAGTCAGCCAGTCAGCCAGTCAGTCAGCCAGTCAGCCAGTCAGTCAGTCAGTCAGCCAGTCAGCCAGTCAGCCAGTCAGTCAGTCAGTCAGTCAGCCAGCCAGTCAGTTAGTCAGTTAGTCAGTCAGTCAGCCAGTCAGCCAGTCAGCCAGTCAGTCAGTCAGTCAGCCAGCCAGTCAGTTAGTCAGTCAGTCAGTCAGCCAGTCAGTTAGTCAGCCAGCCAGCCAGTCAGTCAGTCAGCCAGTCAGCCAGCCAGTCAGCCAGTCAGTTAGTCAGTCAGTCAGTTTGGAAATTCCTAATTTTTCAGATGTGCAGCTGTTTCTTTTGCCTTGAATTTAGAATATAGAGGTTCTGTTTGTGGCAGGAACACCTAGAACATAGAGGTTCTGTTTGTGGCAGGAACACCTAGAATATAGAGGTTCTGTTTGTGGCAGGAACACCTAGAATATAGAGGTTCTGTTTGTGGCAGGAACACCTAGAATATAGAGGTTCTGTTTGTGGCAGGAACACCTAGAATATAGAGGTTCTGTTTGTGGCAGGAACACCTAGAATATAGAGGTTCTGTTTGTGGCAGGAACACCTAGAATATAGAGGTTCTGTTTGTGGCAGGAACACCTAGAATATAGAGGTTCTGTTTGTGGCAGGAACACCTAGAATATAGAGGTTCTGTTTGTGGCAGAAACACCTAGAATATAGAGGTTCTGTTTGTGGCAGGAACACCTAGAATATAGAGGTTCTGTTTGTGGCAGGAACACCTAGAATATAGAGGTTCTGTTTGTGGCAGGAACATATAGAATATAGAGGTTCTGTTTGTGGCAGAAACACCTAGAATATAGAGGTTCTGTTTGTGGCAGGAACATATAGAATATAGAGGTTCTGTTTGTGGCAGGAACATATAGAATATAGAGGTTCTGTTTGTGGCAGGAACATATAGAATATAGAGGTTCTGTTTGTGGCAGGAACATATAGAATATAGAGGTTCTGTTTGTGGCAGGAACATATAGAATATAGAGGTTTTGTTTGTGGCAGGAACATATAGAATATAGGGGTTCTGTTTGTGGGAGGAGAGGTACCATTGAAAAATACGATTCAGGCCAAGCTATAGAAGGAGTTATAGCAGAGTTTTGGCGCAGGTACATCCGACTAGCGCTAACTAACATTAACTACCTAACAACATTTGTTTTCTCCATAGAAAGTCATAGAATCGATAAAATATTGTCAACAATAATATCACAATTATCTACTGTGTTGATCCCCCCCCCCCATTCCTTAGAACACACATAAAATGAAGCAGGGTGAAGTATGCTTGTTGCTTAACATACTATTGAGAGAGCTAAGAAAACAGACCGACTCCTTTTTGTTCTCACTCCTAGTGTCATGTTAAAGGTCTGATAGTTTGTTGGGGAATTCTCTGGTGTTTATCCTTTACAGCTTGTGGTCAAACAAGTTCATGTTGCTACTGTCATTGGTTCATGTCAAGTACGGCTTTAGGTTCAACACTTCAGGGTTCGAAATGTTGTTCAATGTTGTTTGTTACGTTTATATTTCCAAATTATTTCTGAAGAAAATCAACACAAGTTTTTGAAATTTATTTTTTATACAGAACACGCTCAGAAACGAAGAGTGCCATATACAACCATATGTCACCTGTAGGAGAACCATCTTTTCGGATCATATTGAACCCTTTTTGGTTCCACATAGAACCTCTCCACATAGAACCTCTGGTTCCACATAGAACCTATTGTTCTACATAGAACCTCTTGTTCCACATATAACCTCTGGTTCCACATATAACATCTGGTTCCACATATAACCTCTGGTTCCACATACAGTGGGGAGAACAAGTATTTGATTCACTGCCGATTTTGCAGGTTTTCCTACTTACAAAGCATGTAAAGGTCTGTAATTTTTATCATAGGTACACTTCAACTGTGAGAGACGGAATCTAAAACAAAAATCCAGAACATCACATTGTATGATTTTTAAGTAATTAATTTAGCATTTTAAGAATTCCAGCTCTCACAGACCTGTTAGTTTTTCAGCCCTCCTGTTCTCCACTCATTACCTGTATTAACTGCACCTGTTTGAACTCGTTACCTGTATAAAAGACACCTGTCCACACACTCAATCAAACAGACTCCCACCTCTCCACAATGGCCAAGACCAGGGAGCTGTGTAAGGACATCAGGGATAAAATTGTAGACCTGCACAAGGCTGGGATGGGCTACAGGACAATAGGCAAGCAGCTTGTTGAGAAGGCAACAACTGTTGGCGCAATTATTAGAAAATGGAAGAAGTTCAAGATGACGGTCAATCACCCTCGGTCTGGGGCTCCATGCAAGATCTCACCTCGTGGGGCATCAATGATCATGAGGAAGGTGAGGGATCAGCCCAGAACTACACGGCAGGACCTGGTCAATGACCTGAAGAGAGCTGGGACCACAGTCTCAAAGAAAACCATTAGTAACATGGCATAAAATCCTGCAGCGCACGACAGGTCCCCCTGCTCAAAAATCCCTGCTGCAGTGTGTGCAAACCTGGTCAAGAACTACAGGAAACGTATGATCTCTGTAATTGCAAACAAAGGTTTCTGTACCAAATATTAAGTTCTGCTTTTCTGATGTATCAAATACTTATGTCATGCAATAAAATGCAAATGAATTAACTTAAAAATCATACAATGTGATTTTCTGGATTTTTGTTTTAGATTCCGTCTCTCACATGATCAAAATTTACAGACCTCTACATGCTTTGTAAGTAGGAAAACCTGCAAAATCGGCAGTGTATCAAATACTTGTTCTCCCCACTGTATAACCTCTGAAAGGTTGCTACTCGATTAGTAACCAAAAAGTGTTTTTTATATATCTCACCTGAAAGGGTTCTATCTGGAACCATTTTGTCAGAGGGTTCTACTACTGAGACAAATGGTTCTACATAGCACTATGTTCTCTGCTACAGTAGAATAGATACTGAACGTGGTGTGTGTAGGGCCTACACGCCGTGCCGCTGCGAGCTTACCTTGTGATTAATACAGGCCTTCACATGAAGTGAAAGACAGGAATGTTGGGCTATATCAGTAGATCACATCTGTAAATCAACTGTAAAGTGAGTCACAACCACATCTGACACTACAGTACACCGCATAGCATTATTACTGTATAAATCATGGCTGAAATGAAGTTCTGGGGTTTGACTGGATGGATCCAGAGTGGGAAAGTTACCTAGTATCTTTCTGACTGACCACCCTCTCTGTCTCAAACTGGGGATGATGGCAATAACCCCCCCCTCTTTCTCTCTCCCTCTCTCTCCCACTCCTCTTTTCTCTATCTCCCCCCTCTTTGTCTCTCCCCCCTCCTCTTTGTCTCTCCCCCCTCTTTCTCTATCTCCCCCCTCCTCTTTCTCTCTCCCACTCCTCTTTCTCTCTCCCCCGTCCCTCTCTCCCCCTCCTCTGTCTCTATCTCCCCCCTCCTCTTTGTCTCTCCCCCCTCCTCTTTCTCTCTTCCCCCTCCTCTTTGTCTCTCCCCCCTCCTCTTTGTCTCTCCCCCCTCCTCTTTCTCTCTCTCCCCCCTTCTCTTTCTCTCTCCCTCTCTCTCCCCCCTCCTCTTTCTCTCTCTCCCCCCTCCTCTTTCTCTCTCTCCTCTTTCTCTCTCCCTCTCTCAATCCCCCCTCCTCTTTCACTCTCCCTCTCCCTCTCCCGCCCTCTCCCCAGGTGTGACATCAGTATGACGTTATCATTCTCTCTACCGTGAGAATGTACGAGGTGATGCAGGGAGACACTACCACCCTGTCCTGGAGGCTACCCAGCCCCGGCCACAACGACGGCCCACAACAGAGCCCCTTCAGCGGGGAGGGAGGACCCACCAAGATCCTCAAAGTCTGTTTTTCCACCAATAACACCCTGGGGAAGAACTTCAAACTGGTCAAGTGTGACAGCTCCTGGAAGATCAGGGTGATTAACTACACCAGCTGTTGACATCAAAAGGGATTTATAAATACATTTGATATACATAAATACATTTGATTGATTTATTTATTGGTTGATTGATAGACCAATAAATCAATCTCCATACTGGTCTCTCTCCTCCAGGCTGTAGTCCAGTCTGTCCTGACCAGTGGTATCCTTTTAACTGTGACGGTCTCCATACTGGTCTCTCTCCTCCAGGCTGTAGTCCAGTCTGTCCTGACCAGTGGTATCATTTTAACTCAGACTGACTCCATACTGGTCTCTCTCCTCCAGGCTGTAGTCCAGTCTATCCTGACCAGTGGTATCCTTTTAACTGTGACGGTCTCCATACTGGTCTCTCTCCTCCAGGCTGTAGTCCAGTCTATCCTGACCAGTGGTATCCTTTTAACTGTGACGGTCTCCATACTGGTCTCTCTCCTCCAGGCTGTAGTCCAGTCTGTCCTGACCAGTGGTATCATTTTAACTCAGACTGACTCCATACTGGTCTCTCTCCTCCAGGCTGTAGTCCAGTCTGTCCTGACCAGTGGTATCATTTTAACTCAGACTGACTCCATACTGGTCTCTCTCCTCCAGGCTGTAGTCCAGTCTGTCCTGACCAGTGGTATCATTTTAACTGTGACGGTCTCCATACTGGTCTCTCTCCTCCAGGCTGTAGTCCAGTCTGTCCTGACCAGTGGTATCATTTTAACTCAGACTGACTCCATACTGGTCTCTCTCCTCCAGGCTGTAGTCCAGTCTGTCCTGACCAGTGGTATCATTTTAACTCAGACTGACTCCATACTGGTCTCTCTCCTCCAGGCTGTAGTCCAGTCTATCCTGACCAGTGGTATCCTTTTAACTGTGACGGTCTCCATACTGGTCTCTCTCCTCCAGGCTATAGTCCAGTCTGTCCTGACCAGTGGTATCATTTTAACTCAGACTGACTCCATACTGGTCTCTCTCCTCCAGGCTGTTGTCCAGTCTGTCCTGACCAGTGGTATCATTTTAACTCAGACTGACTCCATACTGGTCTCTCTCCTCCAGGCTGTAGTCCAGTCTATCCTGACCAGTGGTATCCTTTTAACTGTGACGGTCTCCATACTGGTCTCTCTCCTCCAGGCTATAGTCCAGTCTGTCCTGACCAGTGGTATCATTTTAACTCAGACTGACTCCATACTGGTCTCTCTCCTCCAGGCTGTTGTCCAGTCTGTCCTGACCAGTGGTATCATTTTAACTCAGACTGACTCCATACTGGTCTCTCTCCTCCAGGCTATAGTCCAGTCTATCCTGACCAGTGGTATCCTTTTAATAACTGTGACTAACTCCCTACTGGTCTCTCTCCCCCAGGCTATAGTCCAGTCTATCCTGACCAGTGGTAGACTGGGCCCTAACATCCAGTATAAAGGCTGCTATGGTCTGCTGCTGAAGCACCTCAAGTCAGACGAGCTCCACTGGCTCCATCCAGACCTGACCGTGGGGGAGGTGGAGCAACGCTATGAGAGTCATCACGTGGAGGCAGAGTGGAGGTGAGAGGAGTGGTGGAGGGATGGGACAGGAGTGGAGGAGGAGTGGGACAGGGTTGGATGGAGGAGTGGGACAGGGTGGAGGAGGAGGAGTGGGACAGGGATGGAGGAGGAGTGGGACAGGGTGGAGGAGGAGTGGCACAGGGTGAGGGGGGGTGGGACAGGGGTGGAGGAGGAGGAGGAGTGGGACAGGGGTGGAGGAGGAGTGGGACAGGGGTTGAGGAGGAGGAGTGGAACAGGGTGGAGGAGGAGTGGGAGTGGGACAGGGTGGAGGAGGAGACGTGGGACAGAGGAGGAGGAGGAGGAGGAGGAGGAGTGGGACAGGGTGGATGAGGAGTGGGACAGGGTGGATGAGGAGTGGGACAGGAGTGGAGGAGGAGGAGTGGGACAGGGTGGAGGAGGAGTGGAGGAGGAGTGGGACAGGGGTGGAGGAGAAGGAGTGGGACAGGGTGGAGGAGGAGGAGTGGGACAGGGAGGAGGAGGAGGAGTGGGACAGGGTGGAGGAGGAGTGGGACAGGGCGGAGGAGGAGTGGGACAGGGCGGAGGAGGAGGAGGAGTGGGACAGGGCGGAGGAGGAGTGGGACACGGATTGAGGAGGTAGAGAAGGAGAGACGGATGTTGATTATTTCTCCTTGCCCTTATCATTCACCTGATGACAACACAAGACATGCAATTATTTATTTTTGCTAATGTATAATGAGGACCATGGGTTTCCGGTTTGGCCTTCCAATATTCTGCCCATATGAACAAATGTATATACAATATTCCTGCTCATACGAACACATTTACTTTAGGGCATAAGTGAACCAATGTACGACAGCCTTGTTTAAATGAGTTTAAAGGAAGTTTCCTCATGGAGCCACAAGACGAAAGAGTTGCAGACAAAGGAGTCTGTTTCTGCTTCAACCTCCACTGTAAAATATAAAGTGGTGCTTTGGGTTCGCCTGGGACGGGGTCCCCGAACCAAGAAAAGGTTGAAGAATTCCTACTCTAAAATATGGGTCGTTCATCAGTTGTAGACTCCTAGTCTAAAATATGGGTAGTTCATCAGTTGTAGACTCCTAGTCTAAAATATGGCTCGTTCATCAGTTGTAGACTCCTAGTCTAAAATATGGGTAGTTCATCAGTTGTAGACTCCTAGTCTAAAATATGGGTAGTTCATCAGTTGTAGACTCCTAGTCTAAAATATGGGTAGTTCATCAGTTGTAGACTCCTAGTCTAAAATATGGGTACGTTCATCAGTTAAATACTGCTACTCTAAAGCAGAGGTACGTTCATCAGTTGTAGACTCCTAGTCTAAAATATGGGTAGTTCATCAGTTGTAGACTCCTAGTCTAAAATATGGGTCGTTCATCAGTTGTAGACTCCTAGTCTAAAATATGGGTAGTTCATCAGTTGTAGACTCCTAGTCTAAAATATGGGTAGTTCATCAGTTGTAGACTCCTAGTCTAAAATATGGGTAGTTCATCAGTTGTAGACTCCTAGTCTAAAATATGGGTAGTTCATCAGTTGTAGACTCCTAGTCTAAAATATGGGTAGTTCATCAGTTGTAGACTCCTAGTCTAAAATATGGGTAGTTCATCAGTTGTAGACTCCTAGTCTAAAATATGGGTAGTTCATCAGTTGTAGACTCCTAGTCTAAAATATGGGTAGTTCATCAGTTGTAGACTCCTAGTCTAAAATATGGATAGTTCATCAGTTGTAGACTCCTAGTCTAAAATATGGGTACGTTCATCAGTTGAAGACTGCTACTCTAAAGCAGAGGTATGTTCATCAGTTGAAGACTGCTACTCTAAAGCAGAGGTATGTTCATCAGTTGAAGACTGCTACTCTAAAGCAGAGGTACGTTCATCAGTTGAAGACTGCTACTCTAAAGCAGAGGTATGTTCATCAGTTGAAGACTGCTACTCTAAAGCAGAGGTATGTTCATCAGTTGAAGACTGCTACTCTAAAGCAGAGGTATGTTCATCAGTTGAAGACTGCTACTCTAAAGCAGAGGTACGTTCATCAGTTGAAGACTGCTACTCTAAAGCAGAGGTATGTTCATCAGTTGAAGACTGCTACTCTGAAGTATGGTTATTTTCATCTCTCCACAGGTATGACCTGAGAGTCCGCTACATTCCAGTCAACTTCCTGGAAAAGTTTAAAGAAGACAGTACTACACTGCTGTATTTCTATCAACAGGTACCGTAGGCAGCAAGCAGTACTCTGACTAATGTAGAGAACACATTAATACTCTGTCTATGTAGAGAACACATTAATACTCTGACTATGTAGAGAACACATTAATACTCTGACTATGTAGAGAACACATTAGTACTCTGACTATGTAGAGAACACATTAATACTCTGACTATGTAGAGAACACATTAATACTCTGACTATGTAGAGAACACATGACTAATTTCCAGAACTTCATCGTCAGCGATAATTCACTGTTTTCTGTTGTCTGTTGTATTGAACTTGTGGTAATACTGTAGATGCATAGTTAGGCAACCTAGTCTCAGAGCACTTCTTATCATTGTGTAAGTAAATTCGAGACACTCGGTTTAATATTACGTTCTGTATGGTATGTTTTAATTTGTGGATGTCCGTCACCCATTTCATATGATATGTTACAACTTACACTTCATATTATATGTTAAAGAATTAGCAAAAATGTATATGTTATGAATTCTAGCTAGGTGGCTAATGTTAGCTAGGTTTTGCTAGGTTTAATCTAACTCCTAAGTTTAGGAGTTAGATTAAAATGTTAAGGTTATAGTTAGGGGAAGGGTTAGCTAAGTGGTTGCAAAGTAGCTAAAAAGTAGTAAGTAGTTGAAAAATTGCTAATTATATAAAGTTGTCCCTGATGGGACCTTTTAGGTTGCTAGAAGTTCACGTTATACGCCCACCCATCTAACCCAACCAACCACCCTACTTTGGTTTAAGCCTTAAGTAACCATCTGTCTTTATATATTAACAGCAAACATAACATACCATACTAATTTGAGTGTCCCGGATTTACATGTACTATGTTACGTCTAGACTATGAGACCAGGCTGAGTGACTTCATAAACAGTTAATAACGTGTTCTCTCGATATTGCCTGTGTTAGGTGTGTAGTGACTACATGCAATACCATGCCAGTAAGGTCAAAGATGGAATGCAGCGTAACTAACCCTAACCCGTTAATAACAGTACATGTGGTCTCTCTATGCCATCTTGGGTCTGTGTTAGGTGCGTAGTGACTACATGCAGTACCATGCCAGTAAGGTCAGTGATGGGATGGCCCTGCAGCTGGGCTGTCTGGAGATCAGGTGAGGTTCCTTATGTATCCTCTTGTTAACGTGTAGACGTCATCAACGTCACAGTGGGTTTGTCCGTAGTAGAGCCTCGTATGTCGCGTTGTTCTAAATCAATTCAGGGTAGCCTAGTGGGGCGGCAGGGTAGCCTAGTGGTTAGAGCGTTGGACTAGTAACCGGAAGGTTGGTGAGTTCAAACCCCCGAACTGACAAGGTACAAATCTGTCGTTCTGCCCCTGAACAGGCAGTTAACCCACTGTTCCTAGGCCGTCATTGAAAATAAGAATTTGTTCTTAACTGACTTGCCTAGTTAAATAAAGGTAAAAAAAAAAAAAAAATCTAGTTTGTCACAAGACAGAATACAATGGGTGTAAATGATACAGTGAAATGCTCATAAGCTTTTTCTCCACCATACAAAACATTTTAATAGGATCTTTAAAAAAATATATGAATCATTTTAAAGCAGGGAAACATCACTGAGTGGGATAAAAATAAAACAGTGTTTATCTGCTTGGTCCTCAGGAGGTTTTATAAAGACATGAATGCTAAAGGTTTGGAGAAGAAGTCGAACTTTGAGTTACTAGAGTAAGTACTTACATTTATATGTTTGTTGGTAGCAACCTTCATTTACCTACCTTTTCTATCACATTGGTTTGATTGGTTGGTTTTTTACCTAACTTTTCTATCACATTGGTTTGATTGGTTGGTTTTTTACCTAACTTTTCTATCACATTGGTTTGATTGGTTGGTTTTTTACCTAACTTTTCTATCACATTTGTGTGATTGGTTGGTTTTTTACCTAACTTTTCTATCACATTTGTGTGATTGGTTTATTACCTACCTTTTCTATCACATTGGTTTGATTGGTTGGTTTATTACCTACCTTTTCTATCACATTGGTTGGTTTTTTACCTAACTTTTCTATCACATTGGTTTGATTGGTTGGTTTATTACCTAACTTTTCTATCACATTGGTTTGATTGGTTGGTTTATTACCTAACTTTTCTATCACATTGGTTTGATTGGTTGGTTTATTACCTAACTTTTCTATCACGTTGGTTTGATTGGTTGGTTTATTACCTAACTTTTCTATCACGTTGGTTTGATTGGTTGGTTTATTACCTAACTTTTCTATCACGTTGGTTTGATTGCTTGGTTTATTACCTAACTTTTCTATCACGTTGGTTTGATTGGTTGGTTTATTACCTAACTTTTCTATCACGTTGGTTTGATTGGTTGGTTTATTACCTAACTTTTCTATCACGTTGGTTTGATTGGTTGGTTTTTTACCTAACTTTTCTATCACATTGGTTTGATTGATTGGTTTATTACCTAACTTTTCTATCACGTTGGTTTGATTGGTTGGTTTATTACCTAACTTTTCTATCACGTTGGTTTGATAGATTGGTTTATTACCAAACTTTTCTATCACGTTGGTTTGATTGGTGGTTTTATTCTAACTGGTCTCTCTGAATGTGATTTATTTTGACCAATGAAGGAAGGACGTGGGGCTGAACCTGTTCTTCCCACAGGAGCTCATTGACCGCATGAAGGTACATTTATGAATTTGGATTTCCACATGATCGTTCAACATAATTATTGAAAGTTTCTACAAAGTTTTTAATAATGAGCCTAGCTGTAAAGAAAATGTCTGGTCATGTCTGTTAATTTCTGATCATTTCTGTTAATTTCTGTTAATTTCTGATCATTTCTGATCATTTCTGTTAATTTCTGTTAATTTCTATGCTGGCAGCGTCGCTTTCCGTGCTGTTTACTATTTGACATCATAGTTAAAATAGGGTTATGAAAATGTTGTCTAATGTTGTGATGTTCTGTCCCAGTCTCGTCCTCTCCGGAAGCTGATCACCCAGACCTTTCAGCAGTACGCTACTCTGAAGGAGGAGGAGTGTATGGTTCGCTTCTTCAAAACGCTCACTGAATTCATCAACGTTGATGAGGAGGTCTACCCCTGCGAACTGGTGGTTCGTGTTGTAGTTGGCTTTACAAACAATACAATTAGGAAGGGCCGCACTCAGGTATTTGCAGTCGGGTACACAGTAAATACCTGAGTGAGGTCCTGTCAGTACACAGTAAATACCTGAGTGAGGTCCTGTCAGTATGAAGTCCTGTCAGTACACAGTAAATATCTGAGTGAGGTCCTGTCAGTAAGAGGTCCTGTCAGTATGAGGTCCTGTCAGTACACAGTAAATATCTGAGTGAGGTCCTGTCAGTACACAGTAAATATCTGGGTGAGGTCCTGTCAGTACACAGTAAATATCTGAGTGAGGTCCTGTCAGTATGAGGTCCTGTCAGTATGAGGTCCTGTCAGTACACAGTAAATACCTGAGTGAGATACTGTCAGTACACAGTAAATACCTGAGTGAGGTCTTGTCAGTACACAGTAAATACCTGAGTGAGGTCCTGTCAGTACATAGTAAATACCTGAGTGAGGTCCTGTCAGTACATAGTAAATACCTGAGTGAGGTCCTGTCAGTACACAGTAAATACCAGATTGAGGTCCTGTTAGTACACAGTAAATACCTGAGTGAGGTCCTGTCAGTATGAGGTCCTGTCAGTATGAGGTCCTGTCAGTACACAGTAAATACCTGAGTGAGGTCCTGTCAGTACACAGTAAATATCTGAGTGAGGTCCTGTCAGTATGAGGTCCTGTCAGGACACAGTAAATACCTGAGTGAGGTCCTGTCAGTATGAGGTCCTGTCAGTATGAGGTCCTGTCAGGACACAGTAAATACCTGAGTGAGGTCCTGTCAGTATGAGGTCCTGTCAGTACACAGTAAATATCTGAGTGAGGTCCTGTCAGTATGAGGTCCTGTCAGTACACAGTAAATACCTGAGTGAGGTCCTGTCAGTATGAGGTCCTGTCAGTACACAGTAAATATCTGAGTGAGGTCCTGTCAGGACACAGTAAATACCTGAGTGAGGTCCTGTCAGTATGAGGTCCTGTCAGTACACAGTAAATATCTGAGTGAGGTCCTGTCAGGACACAGTAAATACCTGAGTGAGGTCCTGTCAGTTCACAGTAAATACCTGAGTGAGGTCCTGTCAGTACACAGTAAATACCTGAGTGAGGTCCTGTCAGTACACAGTAAATATCTGAGTGAGGTCCTGTCAGTATGAGGTCCTGTCAGTATGAGGTCCTGTCAGTATGAGGTCCTGTCAGTACGCAGTAAAAACCTATCATCTCATTTTCCTGATCATTTTCCTGATCATACTTTTGGATCACTGCACCACAAATGATGCAATAATCTACAATTAGACATGCTCTGGGTTTTCCTTTTCTCACGGCTCACTTCACAGAAAATATTTTATGAGTCTGAAGTTTGTCAAGACATGAAAGTTATGTTGCAACCCCACTGTTTGTCCACAGCAAGGTTGGAGTCTGTCAGTGGAGCTGGTGATTGGAGCCAGGGGTATTCGCCAACGCACCCATAAAGACTCAGCGGTAAGCATGCAGGGTATTCACCAACCCACCCACATAGACTCAGCGGTAAGCATGCAGGGTATTCACCAACCCACCCATATAGACTCAGCGGTAAGCATGCAGGACATTCACCAACCCACCCATATAGACTCAGCGGTAAGCATGCAGGGTATTCACCAACCCACCCATATAGACTCAGCGGTAAGCATGCAGGGTATTCACCAACCCAGCCATATAGACTCAGCGGTAAGCATGCAGGACATTCACCAACCCACCCATATAGACTCAGCGGTAAGCATGCAGGGCATTCACCAACCCACCCATATAGACTCAGCGGTAAGCATGCAGGGCATTCACCAACCCACCCATATAGACTCAGAGGTAAGCAGGATGCTATATATGTTGCTATTTGTTCATTTTCATTGCATTGTCGTGAATGATTTCTGGACGATATTCTCCTGTTCTTCATGTCCCATCCCCAGCCTGTGTGGGGTCCGGGGTGAAGTTTCCCCCAAGTGATAGATTAACCATTAGTATGGAAAATGCTAAACTGAACCAAGGTCAGCGTCTACTGAGCATTGTGGGGGAAATGTACTTGTTACTATTGTGATATGTCTCACCTAGCTGAAGAGGAATGCACTAATTGTAAGGGCGCCTGCTAAATTACTTAAAATGTAAATGTGACTTCACCCTGCACTACACTCTTAGAAAAAAGGTGCTAACTAGAACCAAAACTGCTCTTCAGCTATCCCCATAGGAGAACCCTTTGAAGAACCCTTCTGTACAACTCTTTTGATTCTACATGGAACCCAAAAGAGTTCTACCTGGAACCAAAAAGGGTTCTCCTACGGGGACAGCCGAAGAACCCTTTAGGAAACCTTTTTTTGTCTAAAAGTGTAGAGGTTGACACGGGAGTGAAAACCCATTCCTGTCCTGTCTTGTCCTGTCAAATCTTTTCCCGTACCGTCCTGTTTCGGCAACTGTTCTACTGATCTTTCCTGTTCTGTCCCTGTGAAACTACTCCCCGTCCCGTGCTAATTTTACACACACAAATCACAAAGGCAAAAAATAATCTCGCCATAGCAACTGCTCCGTTTGGCTACTGCTCGGCGCTCACCAGACAGTATCATGCCCTGCACACAGCTGATAACAACCACATTATCAGAGTTTGGCAAAGTTTGGCTTACCCAGAGTCGGTTGAACTCAATTCATCTCTTGAAGGATTCATTAATTCACTGACTGTACGTTGGCATCTGAGGTAAAGTAGTGATTGCGCTGTGACCGTGGATGTAACTGGAGCGAGGCGTGAGAGTGAGCTGATGGAAGAGGAGGGATGAAATTCCATGAACTAATTTATTAATATTAAGTAAACTATATTAGGCCTATTCACAGTTTTTAAATCAAATCTTCTACACATTACATATTCCCCCCCCCCACACACACACACACACAAAAAACTATGTTTATAACTAGTCCTGTACTGTCCATTCTGTCCTGTCCCAAACTTGATCCCTAGAACCAGAATCCCACAGGTTCCCCAATAGTTGATTTATGGTTTGGCGACTAAATTTCACCACCCTTTTTCTCCCCAATTTCGTAATTGTCTCATCGCTGCAACTCCTCAATGGTCTCTGGAGGCAAAGGTTGAGTCTTGCATCCTCCGAAACATGACCCGCCAAACCACGCTTCTTTAACATCCGCCCCTTTAATAACCTGGAAGCCAGACGCACCACCGGAGGAAACACTGTTTGACTGACTACCGAGGTCAGCCTGCAGGCTCCGCACCACAAGGCATCGCTAGAGCGCAATGAGCCTAGTAGGTCAAACCAAGGCCAAACCTTCCCTTAACCCGGACGACGCTGAGGCAATTGTGCTCCGCCCTATGGGACTCCTGATCACAGCTGGTGATACAGCCCAGGGATCGAACCAGGGTCTGTATTGACACCTCTAGCACTGTAGCACTGCACTGCAATACTGCGCCACTCGGGAGTCATGTTCCCAGGAGTTCTGTCCCCGGTAGTCCTGTCACCCGGGAGTCCTGTTCCCGGGAGTCCTGTCCCTGGGAGTCCTGTCCCCGGGAGTCCTGGTCCCGGGAGTCCTGTCCCTGGGAGTCCTGTCCCCGGGAGTCCTGTCCCTGGGAGTCCTGTCTCTGGGAGTCCTGTCGCCCAGGAGTCCTGTCCCCGGGAGTCCTGTCCCCATGTCAACCTTTACCCTACACCTGTGGCTGATAAGTGTATCATTTAATTGTGTCTCTCTTATCCCCACCAGCCTGTGTGTCTAGCGGATTTCAAACAGATCAAGAGCATCAAGTGTTCATCTCAGAGTGACGGCAAAGCCCTCCTCAACCTGGACATAGACGGAGCCAGACAGGTACACATTAAGACAGATAAAGAAAACGTGTATTAGCTCAATCAGAACATGGACCGAGTCAGTCATTTAAAACAAGGTAGTGAGGCCTGGGCCAACATTCACAAAGAGACTCAGAGTAGGACTGCTGATATAGGAACAGTGTTGCCTTTTAGATCGTAATGAATAAGGTTATATGGACAGTGGGAACCTGATCCTAGATCACAATGAAAAAGGTTGTATGGACAGGGGGGAACCTGATCCTAGATCAGCACAACTATTCTGAGACATAATGAATACAGGCTCTGAATTCTGACCAGAGAAATAATGAATACAGGCTCTGAATTCTAACTAGAGACATAATGAATACAGGCTCTGAATTCTAACTAGAGACATAATGAATACAGGCTCTGAATTCTAACTAGAGAGCTGTGTCCGTAAGTCTTTGTTTTTACAAAACATTTTGATTGATGTGATCGTTGAGTTAAAAGCCTGC
This sequence comes from Oncorhynchus kisutch, assembly GCF_002021735.2. Classification (NCBI taxonomy): domain Eukaryota; kingdom Metazoa; phylum Chordata; class Actinopteri; order Salmoniformes; family Salmonidae; genus Oncorhynchus; species Oncorhynchus kisutch. The sequence continues at coordinate 5,274,746 of NC_034185.2, read as the reverse complement.
ATCTTAAATAAATATTTTGCCCTGAAAGCCTATCAGTCCATGACCCCTATGACATTATAATGTTTGCATAGTGTTTGTAATGTGATTGTAATTGCAGTTATTGTCATTAACGTGAATGGTTTGTATCTTCTTCGTCAGCCTCTGTCTATCAACGTGACTAAGTTTGCGATGGCAGAAAACATGGTGGACCTTATTGACGGTTACTGTCGCTCTGAGCACGCCACTGACGAGTCGTTCATCGCTAGACCAAACAAAGGTAAGGGGGATCAGGAAGTCCCGGCCCTGTGAATTTTATGGCAGGAGAAACACTAGGGGGGATACACTGAAAGAGTGCATCACAACGGTCTAATTCGATTTTCTCATCCCTCGTAAGTCTATTGAACCAATGTGACTTCTTATGTGACCCACAGATGCCAATTTACGAAGTTCCCTGCCAGACCTTCCCACGAAGTGAGTGGATTTACTTTCTCTTGAACAAGGCTTAATATTTTGGGCTTTTATGTCATTTCCATATCAAGTCGTTTTGCTGAAACAAAACTGGAATATTTAGTACTATTTTAATATTTTACCTTTATTTAACTAGGCAAGTCAGTTAAGAACAAATTCTTATTTTCAATGACGGCCTAGGAACAGTGGGTTAACTGCCTGTTCAGGGGCAGAATGACAGATTTGTACCTTGTCAGCTTGGGGATTTGAACTTGCAACCTGCCGGTTACTAGTCCAACACTCTAACCACTAGGCTACCCTGCCGCCCCAGAATACCTGTTGAAACATGGGATGTACTGGACATGATGCTGTCAGATAGATGTATCACAGAGACAGGCAGTGTTACTAGACATGATGCTGTCAGAGACAGGCAGTGTTACTAGACATGATGCTGTCAGATAGATGTATCATGGAGACAGGCAGTGTTACTGGACATGATGCTGTCAGAGAAAGGCAGTGTTACTAGACATGATGCTGTCAGATAGATGTATCATAGAGACAGGTAGTGTTACTAGACATGATGCTGTCAGATAGATGTATCACAGAGACAGGCAGTGTTACTAGACATGATGCTGTCAGATAGATGTATCATAGAGACAGGCAGTGTTACTGGACATGATGCTGTCAGAGACAGGCAGTGTTACTAGACATGATGCTGTCAGAGACAGGCAGTGTTACTAGACATGATGCTGTCAGAGACAGGCAGTGTTACTAGACATGATGCTGTCAGATAGATGTATCATAGAGACAGGCAGTGTTACTGGACATGATGCTGTCAGAGACAGGCAGTGTTACTAGACATGATGCTGTCAGAGACAGGCAGTGTTACTAGACATGATGCTGTCAGATAGATGTATCATAGAGACAGGCAGTGTTACTGGACATGATGCTGTCAGGTAGATGTATCATAGAGACAGGCAGTGTTACTGTAACAGTGTGCCTGGTGTATTGAGGAGCTACCTCAAACCCAGGATTGATGATCCTCTCCTCCTCTTGCTGTCTCTCCTCCCACTCTGTAGTCAAACGGAGAACACGGACTCCTTCAGATATAGCATGGGTGAGTTTTCATCTACCACGACTGACTTCATCTTTGTTTTACAAACATTATGAATAATTTGTGCATTACAGTGACTGTTTTGAATTGTTTGAAACTAGTACTGTAGGGGCAGGGCTACACTGTATGTTTTCAAGTTGACCCATCTGTTTTTAACACAAACTGACATCATCAAATATTGTCCCTCATTCAGGATCTGACATCTACGCTGAGATTGACGAACGACCAAAGTCTGGTAAGTAGAGACTCTGTAGTCTTTATCAGGATGGAAGACACTTATAGCATAGTATCTAAGGAGCCTGATGTAGACTTTTACAGTCTATATTCTATGTTCTAAACTCTATGTTCTAAACTCTATGTTCTATACTCTGTTCTAAACTCTATGTTCTATACTCTATGTTCTAAACTCTATGTTCTATACTCTATGTTCTAAACTCTATGTTCTAAACTCTATGTTCTATACTCTTTTCTAAACTCTATGTTCTATACTCTGTTCTAAACTCTATGTTCTATACTCTATGTTCTAAACTCTATGTTCTATACTCTATGTTCTAAACTCTATGTTCTATACTCTATGTTCTAAACTCTATGTTCTATACTCTATGTTCTAAACTCTATGTTCTATACTCTTTTCTAAACTCTATGTTCTATACTCTGTTCTAAACTCTATGTTCTATACTCTATGTTCTAAACTCTATGTTCTATACTCTATGTTCTAAACTCTATGTTCTATACTCTATGTTCTAAACTCTATGTTCTATACTCTATGTTCTAAACTCTATGTTCTATACTCTATGTTCTAAACTCTATGTTCTAAACTCTATGTTCTATACTCTTTTCTAAACTCTATGTTCTATACTCTTTTCTAAACTCTATGTTCTATACTCTATGTTCTAAACTCTATGTTCTATACTCTATGTTCTAAACTCTATGTTCTATACTCTATGTTCTAAACTCTATGTTCTAAACTCTATGTTCTATACTCTATGTTCTAAACTCTATGTTCTAAACTCTATGTTCTAAACTCTATGTTCTAAACTCTATGTTCTATACTCTATGTTCTAAACTCTATGTTCTATACTCTATGTTCTAAACTCTATGTTCTATACTCTGTTCTAAACTCTATGTTCTATACTTTATATTCTATACTTTGTGTTCTATACTCTGTTCTAAACTCTATGTTCTATACTCTATGTTCTAAACTCTATGTTCTATACTCTGTTCTAAACTCTATGTTCTATACTTTATATTCTATACTTTGTGTTCTATACTCTTTTCTAAACTCTATGTTCTATACTCTATGTTCTAAACTCTATGTTCTATACTCTATGTTCTAAACTCTATGTTCTATACTCTATGTTCTAAACTCTATGTTCTAAACTCTATGTTCTAAACTCTATGTTCTATACTTTATATTCTATACTTTGTGTTCTAAATATAATTATAATTCACTGTATCACTATTCCAGTGAGTCAGAAGTTTACATACACTAAGTGGACTGTGCCTTTAAACAGCTTGGAAAATTCCAGAAAATGATGTCATGGCTTTAGAAGCTTCTGATAGGCTAATTGACATCATTTGAGTCAATTGGAGGTGTACCTGTGGATGTATTTCAAGGCCTACCTTCAAATTCACTGCCTATTTGCTTAAAATCATGGGAAAATCAAAGGAAATCAGCCAAGACCTCAGAAAAGAAATTGTAGAGCTCCACAAATCTGGTTCATCCTTGGGAGCAATTCCCAAATGCCTGAAGGTACCACGTTAATCTATACAAACAACAGTACGCAAGTATAAACACCATGGGACCACGCAGCTGTCATACTGCTCAGGAAGGAGACGCGTTCTGTATCCTAGAGATGAGCATACTTTGCTGCAAACGCGCAAATCAATCCCAGAACAACAGCAAAGGACCTTGTGAAGAAGCTGGAGGAAACAGGTACAAAAGTATCTATATCCACAGTAAAACGAGTCCTACATCGACATAACCTGAAAGGTCGCTCAGCAAGGAAGAAGCCACTGCTTCAAAACCGCCATAAAAAAGCCAGACTACGGTTTTGCAACTAAACATGGGGACAAAGATCGTACTTTTTGGAGAAATGTTCTTTGGTCTGATGAAACACAAATAGAACTGTTTGGCCATAATGACCATCATTATGTTTCGAGGAAAAAGGGGGAGGCTTGCAAGCCGAAGGACACCATCCCAACCATGAAGCACGAGGGTGGCAGCATCATGTTGTGGGGGTGCTTTGCTGCAGGAAGGACTGGTGCACTTCACAAAATAGATGGCATCATGAGGTGGGGAAATTATGTGGATATATTGAAGCAACATCTCAAGACATCAGTCAGGAAGTTTAATCTTGGTCACAAATGGGTCTTCCAAATGGACAATGACCCCAAGCATACTTCCAAAGTTGTGGCAAAATGGCTTAAGGACAACAAAGTCAAGGTATTGGAGTGGCCATCACAAAGCCCTGACCTCAATCCTATAGAACATTTGTGGACAGAACTGAAAAAGCATGTGTGAGCAAGGAGACTTAGTTACACCAGCTCTGTCAGGAGGAATGGGCCAAAATTCACCCAACTTATTGTGGAAAGCTTGTGGAAGGCTACCCAAAACATTTGACCCAAGTTAAACAATTTAAAGGCAATGCTACCAAATACTAATTGAGTGTATGTAAACTTCTGACCCACTGGGAATGTGATTTTCGCATTCTTAAAATCAAGTGGTGATTCTAACTGACCTAAAACAGGGAATTTGTACTAGGATTAAATGTCATGAATTGTGGAAAAACTGAGTTTAATTGTACTTGGCTAAGGTGTATGTGAACTTCCAACTTCAACTGTATGTGCTCTATGTTCTATATGCTATACTCTACGTTCTCTACATTCTGTTCTATATTCTCTATGCTATGCTCTATATTCTGTGTTCTGTATTCTGTGTTCTGTATTCTGTGTTCTATATTCTGTGTTCTGTTTTCTGTGTTCTATATTCTGTGTTCTGTTTTCTGTGTTCTGTGTTCTGTATTCTGTGTTCTGTATTCTGTGTTCTATATTCTGTGTTCTGTATTCTGTGTTCTGTTTTCTGTGTTCTGTTTTCTGTGTTCTGTATTCTGTTCTATATTTTCTGATCTATTTTCTATACTCTAGGTTGTATATTCTAGGTTCTATATTTTATGTTCTGTTTTCTATCCTCTTTACTCTAGGTTCTATGTTATATGTTCTATAACTCTAGGTTCTATACTCTAGGTTCTATGCTCTGTATTCTATGTTCTGTACTCTATGTTCTATATTACATTTTCTATAGTCTAATTCCATGGCAGCTACTCATTGTGTTGTTGTATACTTGGTTCCAGTGGTGAAGTATGGAATTGACAGACATGACATTGTTCTGGGACGGATCCTTGGCGAGGGGTTTTTCGGGGAGGTCTATGAAGGAATGTACAAAAAATCGGCAAGTATATCTCCCGACACCCTACTCACACAGTCAGTTATAACACCTCAAATGTTCCTAACTAGACAAAATATTTATCTCACGTGTGTGTGTGTGTGTGTGGTGTGTGGTGTGGTGTGTGTGTGTGTGTGTGTGTGACTGTTTCTGAACCAGAATGGGGAGAGGCTAAGCGTGGCGGTGAAGACCTGTAAAGACTGTTCGCCTGACGTCATGGAGAAGTTCATGAGTGAAGCAGGTACACATCAAATACTGATCACACTTCTTCTTCGACACTTCTCCAACTCACTGGTCTTGTAGTTAGAATGGTTGAGATTGGAAGGTTGAGAGTTCAAACCTCAGTTTGATTGGAAGGTTGAGAGTTCAAACCTCAGTTTGATTGGAAGGTTGAGAGTTCAAACCTCAGTTTGATTGGAAGGTTGAGAGTTCAAACCTCAGTTTGATTGGAAGGTTGAGATTCAAACCTCAGTTTGATTGGAAGGTTGAGAGTTCAAACCTCAGTTTGATTGGAAGGTTGAGAGTTCAAACCTCAGTTTGATTGGAAGGTTGAGATTCATGCCTCAGTTTGATTGGAAGGTTGAGAGTTCATGCCTCAGTTTGATTGGAAGGTTGAGAGTTCAAACCTCAGTTTGATTGGAAGGTTGAGAGTTCAAACCTCAGTTTGATTGGAAGGTTGAGAGTTCAAACCTCAGTTTGATTGGAAGGTTGAGATTCATACCTCAGTTTGATTGGAAGGTTGAGATTCATACCTCAGTTTGATTGGAAGGTTGAGAGTTCAAACCTCAGTTTGATTGGAAGGTTGAGAGTTCAAACCTCAGTTTGATTGGAAGGTTGAGAGTTCAAACCTCAGTTTGGTTGGAAGGTTGAGAGTTCAAACCTCAGTTTGGTTGGAAGGTTGAGAGTTCAAACCTCAGTTTGGTTGGAAGGTTGAGAGTTCAAACCTCAGTTTGATTGGAAGGTTGAGAGTTCAAACCTCAGTTTGATTGGAAGGTTGAGAGTTCATGCCTCAGTTTGATTGGAAGGTTGAGAGTTCATGCCTCAGTTTGATTGGAAGGTTGAGAGTTCATGCCTCAGTTTGATTGGAAGGTTGAGAGTTCATGCCTCAGTTTGATTGGAAGGTTGAGAGTTCAAACCTCAGTTTGATTGGAAGGTTGAGATTCATACCTCAGTTTGATTGGAAGGTTGAGATTCATACCTCAGTTTGATTGGAAGGTTGAGATTCATACCTCAGTTTGATTGGAAGGTTGAGATTCATACCTCAGTTTGATTGGAAGGTTGAGATTCATACCTCAGTTTGATTGGAAGGTTGAGAGTTCAAACCTCAGTTTGATTGGAAGGTTGAGATTCATACCTCAGTTTGATTGGAAGGTTGAGATTCATACACGCTTAGAAAAAACATATTCCAAAAGGGTTCTTTGACGGTCCCCCGTAGGAGAACCCATTTTTGTTCCAGGTAGAACACTTTTGGGTTCCATGTAGAACTCTCTGGGGAAAGGGTTCTACATGGAACCCAATATGGTTCTACCTGGAACAGAAAGGGTTCTTCAAAGGGTTCTCTGATGGGGACAGCCAATGAACCCTTTTAGGTTGTAGATAGCAACCTTTTTTTCAAAGAGTGTACCAAATACAAAAAAATGTGACCTGATTAGTCTCTGTTTGGCACTCAGCATTGAGATAGACTGGGGGTAATGCCCTGTATCCTGTCCAGAGGGTGTACTGGTACATCAAGCTGCCTCATGCTACAGTAACAAAAATAGACTAGTGTCCTGTTCAGGGGGTGTACTGTACATCAAGCTGCCTCATGCTACAGTAACAAAAATAGACTAGTGTCCTGTCCAGGTGGTGTCCTGCTACATCAAGCTGTCTCACTACAGAAACAGGAGACAGACTAGTGTTCTGTCCAGAGGGTGTCCTGCTACATCAAGCTGCCTCACTACAGTAACAGGAGATAGGGGGGTAGGCTCGCGTCACTGTGCAGCTCACGTCTGGGTTTCCCTTTGTAGTCCGTAATAGTTTTCAAGCCCGGTCACATCCGACAAGCGTCAGAGCCGGTGTAGTAGGATTCAATCTTAATCCTGTATTGATGCTTTGCTTGTTTGATAGTTCGTCTGAGGGCATAGCTGGTTTTCTTATAAGCGTCCAGATTAGTTTCCCGCTCCTTGAAAGCGGCAGCTCTAGCCTTTAGCTCGATGCGGATGTTGCCTGCAATCCATGGCTTCTGGTTGGGATATGTGCGTACGGTCACTGTGGGGATGACATCGTTGTGGCACTTATTGATGAAGCCGATGACTGAGGTGGTATATTCCTCAATGCTTTTGGATGAATCCCAGAACATCATCCAGTCTGTGCTAGCAAAACAGTCCTGTAGTGTAGCATCCGTGTCATCTGACTACTTCCGTATTGAGCGAATCACTGGTACTTCCTGAATTAGTTTTAGCTTGTAAGCAGGAATCAGGAGGATATAATTATGGTCAGATTTGCCAAATGGAGGGTGGTGGAGAGCTTTTTATGCATCTGTGTGTGGAGTAAAGGTGGTCTGTGTTTTTTTTCCCCCTGGTTGCACATGTGACATGCTGGTAAAAATGTGGGAAAACTGATTTAAGTTTGCCTGCATTAATGACCCCGGCCACTAGGAGCGCGCTTCTGGGTGAAAATGTTCTTCTTTGCTTATGGCCTTATAGAGTTGGTTGAGAGCAGTCAGATTCGTTCTGTGGTGGTAAATAGACAGCTATGAATAATACAGATGAGAACTTTCTTGGTAGATAGTATGGTCTGCAGCTTATCATAAGGTACTCTATCAGGTGAGCAACACCTCGAGACTTCTTTAATATTAGACATCGCGCGCCAGCTGTTATTGACAAATAGACACACACCCCCAACCCTCGTCTTACCAGAGGTAGTGTCTCTGTTCTGCCGGTGCATGGAAAATCCCGCTAGCTCTATATTGTCTGTATCGTCGTTCAGCCACGTCTCGGTGAAACATAAGATGTTACAGTTTTTAATGTCCCGTTGGTAGGATAATCTTATACGTAAGGTCATCAATATTATTTTCCAATGATTGCACGTTAGCTAGAAAAACGGATAGCAGTGGGAGTTTACCTTACTTGCCTCCGGATTCTCAGCCCAATCTGCGGCCCCTTTTACGGCGTCTTTTCTTCATGCAAAAGCCTTGGATCTGATATCCTTTTCTTCGGACTCGTTAAAGGAAAACGGTTCTTCCAGTCAGAGGTGAGGAATCGCTTTTCTGACATTACGAAGTTATTTTCAGGTCATAAGAGACGACGGAGCAGCAACATTATGTACACAGTAAGTAAAAAAACTAAGTTTCACAAAACGCAATTTTAAAAAACAAAATTGCACAATTGGTTGGGAGAATGTAAAACCTCAGCCATGTTCTTCGGCGCCATCTTTATCAACTGGTGAGGCGTTTCCCCTTCAAAACAGGCTGAAATGTCAGCCGGTCCTCTCAAACTGCTCTTACACTAAAAGGATGCTATCATCATTTTCACAATTTCACAATATTATTCCAACCATCTAGTGTCAATATATATACTGTATATATATATATATTTATCACTGGTACTAGTCAAATCAATTTTTTTATGGGATTGGGACTTTAATAAGTAAGTGAGACCACTGTCGTAAGTAGCTTTCATATGAAAATTGAAGGAAAAGTTGAATTGTTAAACTTGTCCATTCTCCAGTGATCATGAAGAACCTGAACCACCCCCACATCGTCAGTCTGATCGGTGTCATAGAGGCGAACCCTGTCTGGATCGTGATGGAGCTCTACCAGTATGGAGAGGTGAGAGACCCGACAGCCAGGTTACACAAGGATGATGTCATACAGGGAGAGTTTACTATAAACTTTACTTATTGGTTCATTCAGGTGTAATAATAGTATGGTGTAATTTTGAAATTCGGTTGTGCATGGGCAGTTTTCCTCTTATGTCATTCACTGACAGACCTTTTAAAGAGCTGTTTATAACCTGTTTATAACCTGTCAGAAATGTCCAGTTGTTAAACTAGCAGGCTAACCAGCTTACCTACATGTTGTAGTTATCATGGCCAAATTCAGTGAATAGGAGACTTCGACCCCCCCCCCCCCCCCCCCCCCATCCCCAGGAGGAGCCTACTGATTCTGTTGAGTCACTCAGGTATCATATAAACACACAGAGTCATGGCAACATGTAGAATTGCAGGAAATTAGTTTTAAACTGCAACATTTTCTCTCCTCCAACAAGAGGGGTTTGAACAGTTTTGGTGTCGCAGGGTAGGGATTTGTTACTACGCCGATTAATGACAGTATCCATGCCGACCTTTGCCACCGAGGACATTTGTGTGACCGGTCCTTCTCAAATAGGAGGTGGGTTCCTCCTCTCTAGGCTACTTGCCGTCTGCCATCCCATAATTCTGTTCTTTTTGTTTTTCAGCTTAAGAACTACCTGACAGAGAACAAGAACAAACTCACCAACATAACGCTAGTTCTCTTCAGCCTGCAGATCTGCAAAGCTCTAGTCTACCTCGAGGGAATCAACATGGTGCACAGGTAGGTCTACCTAGACTAGAGGGAATCAACATGGTGCACAGGTAGGTCTACCTAGAGGGAATCAACATGGTGCACAGGTAGGTCTACCTAGAGGGAATCAACATGGTGCACAGGTAGGTCTACCTAGAGGGAATCAACATGGTGCACAGGTAGGTCTACCTAGAGGGAATCAACATGGTGCACATGTAGGTCTACCTAGAGGGAATCAACATGGTGCACAGGTAGGTCTACCTAGATTAGAGGGAATCAACATGGTGCACAGGTAGGTCTACCTAGATTAGAGGGAATCAACATGGTGCACAGGTAGGTCTACCTAGATTAGAGGGAATCAACATGGTGCACAGGTAGGTCTACCTAGAGGGAATCAACATGGTGCACAGGTAGGTCTACCTAGAGGGAATCAACATGGTGAACAGGTAGGTCTACCTAGACTAGAGGGAATCAACATGGTGAACAGGTAGGTCTACCTAGAGGGAATCAACATGGTGCACAGGTAGGTCTACCTAGAGGGAATCAACATGGTGCACAGGTAGGTCTACCTAGACTAGAGGGAATCAACATGGTGCACAGGTAGGTCTACCTAGAGGGAATCAACATGGTGCACAGGTAGGTCTACCTAGAGGGAATCAACATGGTGCACAGGTAGGTCTACCTAGAGGGAATCAACATGGTGCACAGGTAGGTCTACCTAGACTAGAGGGAATCAACATGGTGCACAGGTAGGTCTACCTAGACTAGAGGGAATCAACATGGTGCACAGGTAGGTCTACCTAGACTAGAGGGAATCAACATGGTGCACAGGTAGGTCTACCTAGACTAGAGGGAATCAACATGGTGCACAGGTAGGTCTACCTAGACTAGAGGGAATCAACATGGTGCACAGGTAGGTCTACCTAGAGGGAATCAACATGGTGAACAGGTAGGACAGCCATCTTGACACCCATATCCCATGTTGGCCACCATATTCCTCTTCAGACAACTCTTCAGACAACACAACTCTCCATCACATACATTTGACATCCATGCAGTAAAGTAGCATCCCCCTAAGCCGTTTATTGTGTCCCAACAGAGACATAGCAGGAACAACAAAACAACAAAAACCCTGTGTTGTTATTGGACGAGTTCAACTAACCCGTTTACTGTGTCCCAACAGAGACATAGCGGTGAGGAACGTGCTGGTGGCCACAGCAGACTGTGTTAAGCTGGGAGACTTTGGCCTGTCGAGATACATTGAGGATGAAGAGTATTACAAAGGTATGGAGTGGTCGGTGGTCTGTGTGCTCCATAGAGATACACAACTGTTCTGTGAAGCTGTCCCATCATGGGCTCATGGGTAGCGCCACCTCCATTTTGAAGTAGTCCATTTCTTCTTCTACTACTTCAATGAGTTGGATGGAATCAAATGATCCTTCCTTAACCACACACAGGTCATCCCACCAAGTTGACTATTTCAAAATGGTGGAAGCACTAAATGGAAATGTCCATGCAAAAACCGGTTTCATCAGCTCTAATCAAAGCGAACCAAATCAAATTCTATTGGTCATATGCACGTGTTTAGCAGATGTTAATTGCATGTGTAGCAAAATGCTTGTGTTTCTAGCTTCAACAGTGACAACCCACTGTTCCTAGGCTAACTGCCTTGTTTTTTTAAAAAAAAAATTTATTTAACCTTTATTTAACCAGGCAAGTCAGTTAAGAACATATTCTTATTTTCAATGACGGCCTGGGAACAGTGGGTTAACTGCCTGTTCAGGGGCAGAACGACAGATTTGTACCTTGTCAGCTCGGGGGTTTGAACTCGCAACCTTCCGGTTACTAGTCCAACGCTCTAACCACTAGGCTACGCTGCCGCCCCAGGGGCAGAACGACAGATTTTTACCTTGTCGGCTCAAGGATTCAATTTCCCAACAACAACAATACACACAAATCTAAAGTAAAGGAATGGAATTAAGAATATATAAATAAATGGATGGGCTACCTGCCGCCTCTACACTCTAACCACTAGGCTACCTGCCGCCTCTACACTCTAACCACTAGACTACCTGCCGCCTCTACACTCTAACCACTAGGCTACCTGCCGCCTCTACACTCTAACCACTAGACTACCTGCCGCCTCTACACTCTAACCACTAGACTACCTGCCGCCTCTACACTCTAACCACTAGACTACCTGCCTCCTCTACACTCTAACCACTAGGCTACCTGCCACCTCTACACTCTAACCACTAGGCTACCTGCCTCCTCTACACTCTAACCACTAGACTACCTGCCTCCTCTACACTCTAACCACTAGACTACCTGCCGCCTCTACACTCTAACCACTAGACTACCGTGCCTCCTCTACACTCTAACCACTAGACTACCTGCCTCCTCTACACTCTAACCACTAGGCTACCTGCCACCTCTACACTCTAACCACTAGGCTACCTGCCTCCTCTACACTCTAACCACTAGACTACCTGCCTCCTCTACACTCTAACCACTAGACTACCTGCCGCCTCTACACTCTAACCACTAGACTACCTGCCTCCTCTACACTCTAACCACTAGACTACCTGCCGCCTCTACACTCTGTAGATCAGAGTGGTTGGGGAAAAAGCAGAAGACGCGTTTCCATCGTACACGGAGTAATAACATCTTAAATAGTGTCCCCACATTTCTAAATATATACAAACATTACTGTCATCTTTCTGAATCGTTTCCACAGCCTCTGTGACTCGATTACCTATCAAATGGATGGCTCCAGAATCCATCAACTTCAGGCGATTCACCACGGCTAGCGATGTTTGGATGTTCGGTAAGTCTGTCTTCATTTTTTTGGGGGGGAGGGGGGGTCATTTCTGTGTGCCTGCATATCTCTCTCTCTCTTTTTTCTCTCTCTCTCTCTCTCTCTCTCTCTCTCTCTCAATTCTTTTCAAGGGGCTTTATTGGCTTGGGAAACACGTGTTAACATTGCCAAAGCAAGTGAGGTAAATAATATACAAAAGTGAAATAAACAGTAAAAATGAACAGTAAACATTACACATACAGAAGTTTCAAAACAATAAATACATTACAAATGTCATATTATATATATATATATACAAACAATGTGGTAACAATGTACAAATGGTTAAAGTACACAAGGGAAAATAAATAAGCATAAATATGGGTTGTATTTACAATGGTGTTTGTTCTTCACTGGTTGCCCTTTTCTCGTGGCAACAGGTCACAAATCCTGCTGCTGTGATGGCACACTGTGGAATTTCACCCAGTAGATATGGGAGTTTATCAAAATTGGGTTGTTTTCGAATTCTTTGTGGATCTGTGTAATCTGAGTGAAATATGTGTCTCTAACATGGTCTTACATTGGACAGGAGGTTAGGAAGTGCAGCTCAGTTTCCACCTCATTTTGTGGGCAGTGAACACATAGCCTGTCTTCTCTTGAGAGCAAGGTCTACCTACGGCGGCCTTTCTCAATAGCAAGGCTATTTGACTCTCTCTCCTCTCTGTCTCTCTCTCCATAGCGGTATGTATCTCTCCATAGCGGTATGTATCTATGTGTAACTCCCTCTCTCTCTCCACCACCCCTAGCGGTGTGTATTTGGGAGATCCTGAGCCAGGGGCAGCAGCCTTTCTTCTGGTTGGAGAACCGTGATGTCATTAACCAGCTGGAGCAGGGCATCCGACTACCCAAACCTGACAACTGCCCTCCTGCCCTCTACTCCCTGATGACCCGCTGCTGGTCCTACGACCCCCGCGACAGACCCTCCTTCACTGAGCTGGTTGTCAAGATAAGGTACTGTCATCTACCTACAAATGTGCTGTAAAGTATTTGGAATAGTCTTGAGTTTTTCGTTATTCTTACTTCACCCGAGAAAGTCGTCAAGAATAGATCCTACCCTGGCCTGGATACTTGAATGGACAATACTCACATGGCCTTACATAGATCTAAGAGCCTCTTTTTGGTAAACATCACACACAATACTCACATGACCGTTCATAGATCTAAGAGCCTCTTTTTGGTAAACATCACACACAATACTCACATGACCTTATATAGATCTAAGAGCCTCTTTTTGGTAAACATCACGTACAATACTCACATGACCGTTCATAGATCTGAGAGCCTCTTTTTGGTTAACATCACGTACTGATGTGAGCTGGACTTGTTCTGAGACACTGGATTAAATACGATATAACCTTGTCCCCAGGCTCGATTCGCTGGCACATAGAGCCTGGTAACAGTGTGCCACAAAGAGAGGACTTGAAAAGGGTTGTGGTTAAGAGCCCTGCATAGACATTCATTTTAAGTCTGATTCCTACCCATGGCCATGACGTTCAGACCGTATACGACCCAGGCCCAATTGCTTCTACCCGAAACCAGAAGTAACTTCCTCCGTTAGTAAATCCAATTAGCTGCTCCTCTCGGTCTGTCACACGCTCCCTGTGCTCTGCTCGCTCTGCATGCGCTCTACTCATGGTGGCTCTGAGCCTGAGTATCCATGGCAACGGCTCCGCTCGGGTGCTCAACGAAGAGACATGAGAGCTGTTAGCTGTTAGCATACTAGTCATGACTCTAAGCTCCAACAAAACTCAAGAAACATTATTAATTTCTCTGAAATAATCTCACCTGTTTTATATTTGACGAGATTGAAGCACTTCTGATACCATGTTATAATCTTAGTCAGATATCACTGATATCACTTCTGATACCATGTTATAATCTTAGTCAGATATCACTTCTGATACCATGTTATAATCTTAGTCAGATATCACTTCTGATACCATGTTATAATCTTAGTCAGATATCACTTCTGATACCATGTTATAATCTTAGTCAGATATCACTGATATCACTTCTGATACCATGTTATAATCTTAGGTAGATATCACTTCTGATACCATGTTATAATCTTAGTCAGATATCACTTCTGATACCATGTTATAATCTTAGTCAGATATCACTGATATCACTTCTGATACCATGTTATAATCTTAGTCAGATATCACTGATATCACTTCTGATACCATGATATAATCTTAGTCAGATATCACTTCTGATACCATGTTATAATCTTAGTCAGATATCACTTCTGATACCATGTTATAATCTTAGTCAGATATCACTGATATCACTTCTGATACCATGATATAATCTTAGTCAGATATCACTTCTGATACCATGTTATAATCTTAGCCAGATATCACTGATATCACTTCTGATACCATGTTGTAATCTTAGTCAGATATCACTTCTGATACCATGTTATAATCTTAGTCAGATATCACTTCTGATACCATGTTATAATCTTAGTCAGATATCACTGATATCACTTCTGATACCATGTTATAATCTTAGTCAGATATCACTGATATCACTTCTGATACCATGTTATAATCTTAGTCAGATATCACTGATATCACTTCTGATGCCATGTTATAATGTAAATACTGCATAACTAATGCCTTAGTTAAGTGAGAGCAGACCTGACTAATTCAAATCAAATCAAATGTATTTATATAGCCCTTCGTACATCAGCTGATATCTCAAAGTGCTGTACAGAAACCCAGCCTAAAACCCCAAACAGCAAGCAATGCAGGTGTAGAAGCACGGTGGCTAGGAAAAACTCCCTAGAAAGGCCAAAACCTAGGAAGAAACCTAGAGAGGAACCAGGCTATGTGGGGTGGCCAGTCCTCTTCTGGCTGTGCCGGGTGGAGATTATAACAGAACATGGCCAAGATGTTCAAATGTTCATAAATTACCAGCATGGTCGAATAATAATAAGGCAGAACAGTTGAAACTGGAGCAGCAGCACGGCCAGGTGGACTGGGGACAGCAAGGAGTCATCATGTCAGGTAGTCCTGGGGCATGGTCCTAGGGCTCAGGTCCTCCGAGAGAAAGAAAGAGAGAAGGAGAGAATTAGAGAACGCACACTTAGATTCACACAGGACACCGAATAGGACAGGAGAAGTACTCCAGATATAACAAACTGACCCTAGCCCCCCGACGCATAAATACTGGAGGCTGAGACAGGAGGGGTCAGGAGACACTGTGGACCCCACACTAATTCCTTAGTTATTAAGGGGGAGCAGGCCATGTCCAGACTAATTCCTTAGTTAAGGGAGAGCAGGCCATGTCCAGACTAATTCCTTAGATAAGTGAGAGCAGGCCATGTTCAGACTAATTCCTTAGATAAGTGAGAGCAGGCCATGTCCAGACTAATTCCTTAGATAAGTGAGAGCAGGCCATGTCCAGACTAATTCCTTAGATAAGTGAGAGCAGGCCATGTCCAGACTAATTCCTTAGATAAGTGAGAGCAGGCCATGTCCAGACTAATTCCTTAGATAAGTGAGAGCAGGCCATGTCCAGACTAATTCCTTAGATAAGTGAGAGCAGGCCATATCCAGACTAATTCCTTAGATAAGTGAGAGCAGGCCATGTCCAGACTAATTCCTTAGTTATTAAGGGAGAGCAGGCCATGTCCAGACGAATTCCTTAGAAAAGTGAGAGCAGGCCATGTCCAGACGAATTCCTTAGAAAAGTGAGAGCAGGCCATGTCCAGACTAATTCCTTAGATAAGTGAGAGCAGGCCATGTCCATACTAATTCCTTAGATAAGTGAGAGCAGGCCATGTCCAGACTAATTCCTTAGAAAAGTGAGAGCAGGCCATGTCCAGACTAATTCCTTAGATAAGTGAGAGCAGGCCATGTCCAGACTAATTCCTTAGATAAGTGAGAGCAGGCCATGTCCAGACTAATTCCTTAGATAAGTGAGAGCAGGCCATGTCCAGACTAATTCCTTAGATAAGTGAGAGCAGGCCATGTCCAGACTAATTCCTTAGTTATTAAGGGAGAGCAGGCCATGTCCAGACTAATTCCTTAGATAAGTGAGAGCAGGCCAGACTTTCTCGGTGACCTCAAGAACTGATTTTTCCGGTTGCATCACTCACGGACAGAAACTTCTGAGACACATTATTCATGAAGAACACTCAATACGTTTACTTGTAAGCCACATTTGCCTCAGGATCCATCCCAGTTGGTATTCTGTGTCCACTCATGGTATCTCTCCTCGGTTGCACATTCCTGGAATAGCAGAACAGTCCAACCGCTCTTGCTGTGCTTAATGAGCAGCTTGTCAAGATCTGGTGTAAGAAGAGGAATCGAAATGTCCATTACCATGCTAAAGTGACTAATGCCTAGGAATGATAGTCCCGGTTGTTGCATATAGCGTTCAGCCAATCAGGTTGCAGCAGGGTGCAACATCAGGAAGTAGTAGTATGCATATTTCCTCAGTTTCTTTCCACCGTCTGGCAATTAAATCGAGTTAAGGAGGAAATCCAGATCTTTGCAGCCTGAATGGAGAATGTTTTAGGTACGAACCGCTCCACAGGGGGATACCAGTGTATAGCCGGCTGCACACAATGCATTTGGATAGTATGATGAAACGATTAATACTAAATGAATAGCAACATCCTGCCGTCCTTCTGGTTAAAATAGATTCAAGAGCAAACTATTTTCCTTCACAATTTCATTAACTGTCACGCCCTGGTCGAAGTATTTTGTGTTTATCTTCATTTATTTGGTCAGGCCAGGGTGTGGCATGGGTTTTTGTATGTGGTGTGTATGTATTGGGATTGTAGCTAGTGGGGTGTTCTAGTTAAATCTATGGCTGTCTGAAGTGGTTCTCAATCAGAGGCAGGTGTTTATCATTGTCTCTGATTGGGAACCATATTTAGGCAGCCATATTCTTTGAGTTTGTCGTGGGTGATTGTCCTTAGTGTCCTTGTTCCTGTCTCTGTGTTAGTTTACACTAGTATCGGCTGTTTCGGTTTTCCTTACGTTCTTTGTTTTGTAGTGTTTATAATTGATTCGTGTTTTACGTTTGTTCATTAAACATGGATCGCAATCTACACGCTGCATTTTGGTCTGACTCTCCTTCACCACAAGAGAACCGTTACATTAACGTGTAATCAACTTTCTCCATGGTTCTTAGATTGATCAAGTTAAGTCTTCAATAACTTTAGATCGATCATATTACATCTACAATATTTTTTATTTATTTAACTTTTTTTAACCAGGAAAACCCCATTGAGACCCAGAGTCTCTTTTTCAAGGGAGACCTGGCCAAGAAGGCAGCAACAATCAATACATCAATCAATAAATTAAACATACAACAATACAACAGACTAGATCCAGATCCAGACTAAAAAAATAGCATTTACACTCCTCTGTAACAGAGCCTCCCATCTATATTTTAAATCCATTCAGAGGCACCAACATATCTAGACGAAGCAGGGATTGTAGACTATTCCATTCAGAGGCACTAACATATCTAGATGAAACATGGATTGTAGACTATTCCATTCAGAGGCACTAACATATCTAGATGAAGCATGGATTGTAGACTATTCCATTCAGAGGCACTAACATATCTAGATGAAGCATGGATTGTAGACTATTCCATTCAGAGGCACTAACATATTCTAGATGAAGCATGGATTGTAGACTATTCCATTCAGAGGTACTAACATATCCTAGATGAAGCATGGATTGTAGACTATTCCATTCAGATGCACTAACATATCTAGATGAAGCATGGATTGTAGACTATTCCATTGAGGCACTAACATATCTAGATGAAGCATGGATTGTAGACTATTCCATGTGTCTGGCTCACAAGAAGAGAAGGCAGTGTTGCCTAATACTGTGAATGTCCTGGGGACTTTAGGTAGCAACCACCTAGCAGATTATCCATTAAAAATAAAATGTGTACCCATCAATAGAAAGCAAGTTATTTGACACAGATTTATTCAAGTTTCTGATAGAAACCATTACGTCTGCATTTTGTCGTTATGGCCCATATTATAATCATGTCTATTTTTGGAAATAGACATCTAACAACAGGCCAAAATCTGCTCCGTGTTTTTAAATCATAGGGAGTCGGTAGAGATTGCATGGTATCTACCGGCCAAGGGTTTGGTCCCACATTACCAGAGATCAACAAGAAAAGCATAACAATATATATCTCAGTTGTCCAATGCGTGAGGACTGGACGGAGTCAGCACCAGTGTCAATAAAACGAACGGAGTCTTTCGGCACAGAAAAAAAAGTCATTCAATAGTATGAGATTTTAGATTGATCATCTTTAATATCTTCACATTGATCAAATCTGTCATCAAGATCAGGTACTGTAGCCTGAGTTGTAGTTAATGTTGAGTTGTTGACATGACTCAGCATGTTGTAGTTATTGTTGAGTTAACAGGGCTCAGCATGTTGTAGTTATTGTTGAGATGTTAACATGGCTCGGTATGAGGAGAGAGTTTGTGTTTCTAGTTCTTGAGATGAGATCCCTGGACACACAGACATCAAAAGGAATACAGCAGCCACCCTGTTAGGTGCTTGGACACCGTATGGTAAACAAACTATACCTTGATTGGTCCTCAAGTGAAAGTAAAGCGACAATCCATCTGCCAATCAGACAACTCGTAGGGCTGTCGCTGGTTCTAATATTACAGCAGATGTGTCAGATCATTTCAATGTAACGTTGGAATCTGACTGGAATGGGATCCGGGGTCTCATTGTTGCAAGCTATTTGTCCCTTGTCTTCCAAGTGCCCAACATGCCACCTACTAAACTGTCTGTGTGATTTGTGACAGTGACGTCCATCGGATGGAGAAGGAGCAGGAGGTAGAGAGAGAGAGAGACAGACAACGCTCCACCAAGTTCTTTGACGCCAAGATCAACTTCAACGAACCTCCTCCTAAGGTAGTATCTTACAGTAGTATCTTACAGTATCTTCTAGATGACCCCCCCCCCCCCCCCACACACACACACCTTCTGCATCAATGCCTTTCTGTCACAGCGTTGTTAGCATTTGCATATACGTTACTAACCGCTCGTCATCGATTCTGCCCCTATGTCTCCAGCCCTGCAGGATGAAACCTGGGGGTCGTTTTGGAAACGGTATCGGCCTGCACATTCAGCTGAATGAGGCCCTTTGTGCCAGCTCTCCAGACCTGGCCAGTCCCTGTGACTACACCTCTCCTGTCGACTCCATGAGCAACAGCTTGGTGGTTCCCATGATATCTCCACGACGACGCAGCATGGGGGTGAGACGAGTTATCTAGGTCTAGTCTACTTCCTTCTAGACTCTAGTTATCTAGTGCTAGTCTACTTCCTTCTAGACTCTAGTTATCTAGTGCTAGTCTACTTCCAAGACAAACTGGCAGAGAGAGACAGGAAACACAGGTATAAATACACTGGGGAAAACAAGACCTGGAGGGGGAGGAGAAAATCACAAGGACAGGTGAAACAGATCAGGGTCTGACTGTTATAGTCTCCTTCCTTCTAGACTAGTTAACTAGTTCTAGTTTCCTTCCTTTTAGACTAGTTATCTAGTTCTAGTTTCCAAAACAACCCAAATAGATATCCGCCATGTTGTTTAGTCAACAGAAGTTAGAAATAGCATTATAAATATTCACTTACCTTTGAGGATCTTCATCAGAATGCACTCCCAGGAATCCCAGTTCCACAATAAATGTTTGATTTGTTCGATAAAGTCCATCATTTATGTCCAAATACCTCCTTTTTGTTCGCACGTTTAGCCCAGTAATCCAAATTCATGACGCGCAATCACTAGGTGCAGACGAAAAGTCAAAGTTACGTTACAGTCCATAGAAACATGTCAATCGAAGTTTAGAATCAATATTTAGGATGTTTTTATCATAAATCTTCAATAATGTTCAAACCAGAGAATTCCTTTTTCTGTAGAAATGCAATGGAAAGCAAGGTAACTCTCACGTGAAGCACGCGGTCAGCTCATGCCTCTCTGGCAGACCTCGGACTCAATCCCCTCTCATCCACCCCTACTTCACAGTAGAAGCATCAAACAAGGTTCTAAAAATGGTTGACATCTAGTGGAAGCATTAGGAAGTGCAATATGACCCAATAGACACTGTGTTTTCGCTAGGCAATGAGTTGAAAAACTACAACCCTCAGATTTCCCACTTCCTGGTTGGATTTTTCTCAGGTTTTCGCCTACCAAATGAGTTCTGTTATACTCACAGACATCATTCAAACTGTTTTAGAAACTTCAGAGTGTTGTCTATCCAATACTATGCATATATTAGCACCTGGGACTGAGTAGCAGGCAGTTTACTCTGGGCACGCTTTTCATCCGAACGTGAAAATGCTGCCCCCTAGCCCAATGAAGTTAACTAGTTCTAGTTTCCTTCATTTTAGACCAGTTGTCTAGTTCTAGTTTCCTTCCTTTTAGACTAGTCATCTAGTTCTAGTTTCCTTCCATCTAGACTAGTTATCTAGTTCTAGTTTCCTTCCATCTAGACTAGTTATCTAGTTCTAGTTTCCTTCCATCTAGACTAGTTATCTAGTTCTAGTTTCCTTCCATCTAGACTAGTTATCTAGTTCTAGTTTCCTTCCATCTAGACTAGTTATCTAGTTCTAGTTTCCTTCCATCTAGACTAGTTATCTAGTTCTAGTTTCCTTCCATCTAGACTAGTTATCTAGTTCTAGTTTCCTTCCATCTAGACTAGTTATCTAGTTCTAGTTTCCTTCCATCTAGACTAGTTATCTAGTTCTAGTTTCCTTCCATCTAGACTAGTTATCCAGTTCTAGTTTCCTTCCATCTAGACTAGTTATCCAGTTCTAGTTTCCTTCCAACTAGACTAGTTATCTAGTTGTAGTTTCCTTCCATCTAGACTAGTTATCTAGTTGTAGTTTTGAGGACTGTCCCAGTCACATGTCCTTGCCCTTTAAAGCCTTGTGTTATTGCTATAAGCCCAACAAGCAAGGCTACTGTATTACTTGCTCTGTACTATATGAATGAGTTTGTGTGTGTGTTTGCATGCTTTTGTGTGTGTGCCTGCGTGTTTGTGTGCGTGTGTGCATGTCTCCCTTCCACCAGGAGGGAGAGTTGATGGTGGAGCCGTCCAGTAAGGAGGACGCCCAGCGGTTGTGGCAGATGGAGAGAGAGCGTATGCAGGAGACGATGAGACATCAGAAACAACAGATGATGGAGGACAACAAGTGGCTGACCAAGGAGGAGAGACTCCTGGTAGGAAATATACCTCCGACCTTTAAACCCCTAGACCTAGTCCACCTTAACCAGCCCCATTTCCAACCTAAGGACCGGCCCCCTATCCACACTAGCAACCATCTCCTGGTCTGTCCTAACAACCAACCCTTAGAATGCCCTGCCAACCATCCCCTAGTCCTAACAACAGTCCCGGAGTCCTAACAACCAACCCTTAGAATGCCCTGCCAACCATCCCCTAGTCCTAACAACAGTCCCGGAGTCCTAACAACCAACCCTTAGAATGCCCTGCCAACCATCCCCTAGTCCTAACAACAGTCCCGGAGTCCTAACAACCAACCCTTAGAATGCCCTGCCAACCATCCCCATCCCCTAGTCCTAACAACAGTCCCGGAGTCCTAACAACCAACACTTAGAATGCCCTGCCAACCATCCCCTAGTCCTAACAACAGTCCCGGAGTCCTAACAACCAACCCTTAGAATGCCCTGCCAACCATCCCCATCCCCTAGTCCTAACAACAGTCCCGGAGTCCTAACAACCAACCCTTAGAATGCCCTGCCAACCATCCCCTAGTCCTAACAACAGTCCCGGAGTCCTAACAACCAACCCTTAGAATGCCCTGCCAACCATCCCCTAGTCCTAACAACAGTCCCGGAATCCTAACAACCAACCCTTAGAATGCCCTGCCAACCATCCCCTAGTCCTAACAACAGTCCCGGAGTCCTAACAACAATCCAATGTTATTTGTCACATGTTTCGTAAACAACAGGTGTTGACTGTCAGTGAAATGCTGACTGACAGGTCCTTTCCAACAAAGAGAAAGATTTTAAATATTACAAATAACGAAAATAGAGGAACACGAGGAATAAAATAAAACCCAGTGAATAACTGGTCTAGGAACAGTGGGTTAACTGGTCAGTGAATAACTGGCCTAGGAACAGTGGGTTAACTGGTCAGTGAATAACTGGTCTAGGCGCAGTGGGTTAACTGGTCAATGAATAACTGGTCTAGGATCAGTGGGTTAACTGGTCTAGGAACAGTGGGTTAACTAGTATAGGATCAGTGGGTTAACTGGTCTAGGAACAGTGGGTTAACTGGTCTAGGAACAGTGGGTTAACTGGTCTAGGATCAGTGGGTTAACTGGTCTAGGAACAGTGGAACAGTGGGTTAACTGGTCTAGGAACGGTGGGTTAACTGGTCTAGGAACAGTGGGTTAACTGGTCTAGGAACAGTGGGTTAACTGGTCCAGGATCAGTGGGTTAACTGGTCTAGGAACGGTGGGTTAACTGGTCTAGGAACGGTGGGTTAACTGGTCTAGGAACGGTGGGTTAACTGGTCTAGGAACAGTGGGTTAACTGGTCCAGGATCAGTGGGTTAACTGGTCTAGGAACAGTGGATCAGTGGGTTAACTGGCCTAGGATCAGTGGGTTAACTGGTCTAGGAACAGTGGATCAGTGGGTTAACTGGCCTAGGAACAGTGGGTTAACTGGTCTAGGATCAGTGGGTTAACTGGTCTAGGATCAGTGGGTTAACTGGTCTAGGATCAGTGGGTTAACTGGTCTAGGAACAGTGGGTTAACTGGTCTAGGATCAGTGGGTTAACTGGTCTAGGAACAGTGGGTTAACTGGTCTAGGAACATTGGGTTAACTGGTCTAGGAACAGTGGGTTAACTGGTCTAGGAACAGTGGGTTAACTGGTCTAGGAACAGTGGGTTAACTGGTCTAGGAACAGTGGGTTAACTGGTCTAGGAACAGTGGGTTAACTGGTCTAGGAACAGTGGGTTAACTGGTCTAGGAACAGTGGGTTAACTGGTCTAGGAACAGTGGGTTAACTGGTCTAGGAACAGTGGGTTAACTGGTCTAGGAACAGTGGGTTAACTGGTGTAGGAACAGTGGGTTAACTGGTGTAGGAACAGTGGGTTAACTGGTGTAGGAACAGTGGGTTAACTGGTCTAGGAACAGTGGGTTAACTGGTGTAGGAACAGTGGGTTAACTGGTCTAGGAACAGTGGGCTAACTGGTCTAGGAACAGTGGGCTAACTGGTCTAGGAACAGTGGGCTAACTGGTCTAGGAACAGTGGGTTAACTGGTCTAGGAACAGTGGGCTAACTGGTCTAGGAACAGTGGGCTAACCGGTCTAGGAACAGTGGGTTAACTGGTCTAGGAACAGTGGGTTAACTGGTCTAGGAACAGTGGGTTAACTGGTCTAGGAACAGTGGGTTAACTGGCCTAGGATCAGTGGGTTAACTGGTCTAGGAACAGTGGGTTAACTGGTCTAGGAACAGTGGGTTCACTTCCTTGTTCAGGGGCAGAATGACAGATTTTTACCTTGTCAGCTCAGAGGATTCGATCAAGCAACCTTTCGGTTACACAAAATACCCCATAATGACATCACAATAGCCCGGATTTTTTTAAATTCTTGCAAATGTATTACAAATAAAAAACTTATATCACATTTATATAAGTATTCAGACATTTTAATCAGTACTTTGTTGAAGCACTTTTGGCAGCGAAAACAGCATTTAGTCTTCTTGGTTAGGATGCTACAAGCAGATCCTGGTGACATGTTTCACAGGTGACACGCTGTTTTGGTCAGAGTTGGTAAAACAGATGACATTTTCATTAAAATCCCTGGCCACTAGAAACACCGCCTCTGGATGGGAATGTTCTTGTTTGCTTATGGCCCATTACACCTCGTTGAGTGCGGTCTTAGTACCAGCATCGGTTTGTGGTGGTAAATAAACCACTACAAAAAATATAGATAAACTCTCTTGGTAGATAGTGTGGTCTACAGTTTATCATCAGGTATTCTAATACAGGCGAGCCAAAAACTTGAGACTTCCTTATTAATAACATTAGAGATCACACACCAGCTGTGTTAACAAAGAACACACCGCTCTTCCCCTCATTGTACTCGAGTCTGCCATCCAAGTCTTGACTCTGCGTAGAAAACCCAACAAGATGTATGTTATCCGTGTCCTCGTTCAGGCACGACTCATAGAAATTACATAAGAGAGTTACAGTTTTTTTTAAGGTTGGTAGGATAGTCTCGATAGGAGCTCATCCAGTCTTTTCTCCAGTGACCGATAGAACAGAGGGAAATGGCGGTCTATTTGTTCGCCGACGTAGTCTCGTCAGGATGCCGCCCCTCTTTTGCAACCGTTTCCTCTTTCGAGTCCCGGCGATTAGGGCCTGGGTCCTGAGTAAGCAGAACGTCCAGAGCTCCTGACTGCTCGATGTAGACATTTTCATCCAAATTGAGTTTACTGATAGCTTCTTGACATTGGAACAGCAATGTTTTTGTCATTAGGAAATTATGGCAGAGACGAAAAAAATAAAAGTTACGATCAGCATTAAAAAACAGACTCAAAATAGCAGAATTGTCAGACGGCCACTATCCACTGCGGTGCCATCTTTCTTTATCAGGTCAATATAATCACTGTCCTATAATCTTATTTTTCTCTCTGTCTGCAGTTACCAGAACCAGAGACTGGACATGGTGAGTGATAAATCTTAATTAAGAATATCCTAGAAATAGAATAGGAGGTGTATGTCTAAAAGACACAGCTTTTAGCTTCTCTCATCCTCTCCCCTTTCATTCCTGGTCTCTCATCCCCTCTCCCCTTTCATTCCTGGTCTCTCATCCCCTCTTCCCTTTTATTCCTGGTCTCTCATCCCCTCTCTCCTTTTATTCCTGGTCTCTCATCCCCTCTCCCCTTTTATTCCTGGTCTCTCATCCCCTCTCCCCTTTTATTCCTGGTCTCTCATCCCCTCTCCCCTTTTATTCCTGGTCTCTCATCCCCTCTCCCCTTTTATTCCTGGTCTCTCATCCCCTCTCCCCTTTTATTCCTGGTCTCTCATCCCCTCTCCCCTTTTATTCCTGGTCTCTCATCCCCTCTCCCCTTTTATTCCTGGTCTCTCATCCCCTCTCCCCTTTTATTCCTGGTCTCTCATCCCCTCTCCCCTTTTATTCCTGGTCTCTCATCCCCTCTCCCCTTTTATTCCTGGTCTCTCATCCCTCTCCCCTTTTATTCCTGGTCTCTCATCCCCTCTCCCCTTTTATTCCTGGTCTCTCGTCCCCTCTCCCCTTTTATTCCTGGTCTCTCGTCCCCTCTCCCCTTTTATTCCTGG
The DNA here is from genome assembly GCF_002021735.2 of Oncorhynchus kisutch. NCBI lineage: Eukaryota > Metazoa > Chordata > Actinopteri > Salmoniformes > Salmonidae > Oncorhynchus > Oncorhynchus kisutch. Next base: position 5,249,045 of record NC_034185.2, on the reverse strand, counting down.
TCTCTCGTCCCCTCTCCCCTTTTATTCCTGGTCTCTCGTCCCCTCTCCCCTTTTATTCCTGGTCTCTCGTCTCCTCTCCCCTTTCATTCTCATCCTACTCTCCACTCTGAAAACCAGCCCCACCAGACAAGCCCCTGCATCTCACTGGCCCTAAAGCCCAGGCCGGCCCTACAGCCCAGGCCGGCCCTAAATCCCAGGCCGCCCCTACGACCCAGGCCGGCCCTACGACCCAGGCCGCCCCTACGTCCCAGGCCGGCCCTACAGCCCAGGCCGGCCCTACAGCCCAGGTCGCCCCTACAGCCCAGGCCCGCCCCACTGCAGAGCTAGACCGTTCAGATGATAAGGTGTACCAGGCGGTCATGGAGCTGGTCCAGGTGGTAGTGCAGCTGAAGAACGATGTGAACACACTGCAGCCGGAGGAGTACATCACCGTCATCAAGGTAAGACATGGAGCTGCTGACTTGAAACACTGTATCATAGTAGTAATGCAGTAGCTATAAGCTATATATACAGCTGCATTATGAAGGTCAAAGGTCTTCTCTCTCTCCAGTCTGTAGGGCTGACCTTAAGGAGTCTGATACGCAGTGTGGATGATATTCTGCCGACCCTCCATAAGTCCATTAGGACAGAGGTAAGAGTAATTATATATCATATTATTAAGCAGAAAACAGACCAGCGTCCAGACTGTAGTATAATATCTATCTCATCCACTCTTCTGTCCTCTCCTCCCCTCCTCTCTCATATGTCCCTCTGGTCAATTTGAACAATGACATGTCAGAGTTGACAAATTATTCCCTATCTCCTCTTCCCCACTCCCTCTCTCCCTTCTCTCCTCCCCCTCTTTCCCCCTGGTCAGATCGAGGGGACCCAGAAGCTGTTGAACAACGACATGTCATAGTTGACTAACTATTCCCTGTCTCCTCTTCCCCACTCCCTCTCTCCCTTCTCTCCTCCCCCTCTTTCCCCCTGGTCAGATCGAGGGGACCCAGAAGCTGTTGAACAACGACATGTCATAGTTGACTAACTATTCCCTGTCTCCTCTTCCCCACTCCCTCTCTCCCTTCTCTCCTCCCCCTCTTTCCCCCTGGTCAGATCGAGGGGACCCAGAAGCTGTTGAACAACGACATGTCAGAGTTGATCAGTAAGATGCGTCTGGCCCAGCAGAACGCCATCACCTCTCTGAAGGAAGAGTGTAAGAAACAGATGCTGACTGCAGCACACAACCTGGCCATGGATGGGAAGAACCTTCTGGATGCTGTGGACCAGGCCAGGGTCAGGGCCAACCTGGCCAAGCCCAAACCGGAGACCCCATAGTGGGGTAAATACCCACGGGACACCCACTTCTTCTTCTTTTTTTAAACTGGAGGACGGGTCAGAGCCAAGTATGTTGCGACTGAATGGATGGACTTGGGAGTACAGTGGTCAAGGTTTCATTTTAAGTTGAATTAAGTGTGTCAGAATTAAAACTATCAGAAAAGATGACTTTCACATTTTTTGGTTTTGTAATTGGTGTTGTGATTTCTGTATCATCTCGTGTCTTGAATTGTAATCGGTTATTTTAAATAGTTTCTCTATCTGTTTAGGTATCCAGGTTAATTTACTTCTAGGTTATTTTCACATGTTTCTAGTAATACTGGCCAGATCAATAGATGTATTCATGTTTCTAGTAATACTGGCCAGATCAATAGATGTATTCATGTTTCTAGTAATACTGGCCAGATCAATAGATGTATTCATGTTTCTAGTAATACTGGCCAGATCAATAGATGTATTCATGTTTCTAGTAATACTGGCCAGATCAATAGATGTATTCATGTTTCTAGTAATACTGGCCAGATCAATAGATGTGTGTTGTTTCATGGAATGTGTAATATTTGTTTCTAGACTAAGAGTTTGACCAAATAGATATAATACCCATTACCTTTCTGTTTTTACATCAGGTTTGTAGTATATTAAATTTAACTGACAGTATTGTATTTTTTTTATTTAAATATAAGTAAAATGATGTTTTCTGTGCTATGATAGAGAATTTAGGAAAGTTAGGAAAATGCCAGTTAATATCCTGCACCCTTCAATGTTTCCTCCCCTATCTTGTATTCATCTGTATCATCATGGATAGAGACAATGGACCGATCTTAAATAAACATGTCAGACAGACACTGTGACAAAACAAGACCTTGGGGACTATACATCTTTAGTCAAAAAGGAATTAGTTACATATAATTGATCTTTAGATGGTAATTCATATATCTGTGAAATTATACTTTTTTTTTTTAAGTTCATGTTAAGTGGGAAAAAAAATGAAAAACTAGAAAATTATATCTGCATAAAGCCATTTGATCTTGGTGCTATCTGCTATCCAATCACAAGCATGAACCAATACAGGCGAACCAATCGGAACACGTCTTTACCATCCCCTCCTAAATATGGTCTAGGCTAGTCTAGCCAACAATAATGGAACGCAAGCAACAAAACACACTGTTCGGTGATGACAACAAGTACGCTAATGATCGTAATACATTTTATGAAAGGTGTTCTGACTCTATTTTATCTAAATAGGGTATTCATCTATCAACTATGTATTCAACTAGCTACAGTCTTCTTTAAAACTTAGATGTGTATTAGATTGAACCCAGATTGACATTTCAGAGCCATAAGGTTCTATCTACCTGTGATTGCACCCCCCCTAATAAAACTGTTTTTACAAATGTCTCAGGATTTTTGATACTCTGTACTTGTGCTCCCTTTAAGGTCACGACCTTACTGGGTTATGAAAGAAGAATTCACATCAAAACAATTCTGAGATCGAGGCTGTGAAAACTTTAATACTCAATATCTCAGAACTAAGTTTTGTGCCGATAGAATATTTATAGTCCCAACGTTACAAAAATTATAATTTGTGTCGTAAATGTTATTAACAAACATTTTTCGGTGTTTTTTTTTTGTAGGATGTTCCCATTGTCTTACGTTAGGCCAATGTAAAGACTTCAATCAGTACTCTTGGTGCAAACTTTAAATCAATTACTAAAATCTGACATTTTCATTCCTATCGACTCCCAAATTCCCAAAACATGCGTTTCTGTTTATACAGTATTTATTACCACAACAGCATGTGTTTGATATTGTTGCTGTGCCCGACGGTCTTCTGCCTGCCTGGATACGATGTTCCGTAACAGTTCATCATCTTCCTAAACTACCATTTTCTGCTAAAAAAACAACCTACTGGTTCAAGTTACTGCACACCGTTGTCGTAGTGCTAGTTCCACTGTGCCAGCCTGCTCCGGGGGCAGAAGGTAGAGGTTAGGTCTACTGGCCCTAGGTGATGCCAGCCAGTCTTGTGCCAGGAATGGTAGATCTCAGGCCCAGACCCCAGATCCTAAATCATGCCGGCCAGGCATGGTAGATCTCAGGCCCAGACCCCTGGTCCTAAATCATGCTGGCCAGCCAGGTCGGAAGGAAGAGTCCAGGTCCTATATCATGCTGGCCAGCCAGGTAGGAAGGAAGAGTCCAGGTCCTATATCATGCTGGCCAGCCAGGTAGGAAGGAATAGTCCAGGTCCTATATCATGCTGGCCAGCCAGGTAGGAAGGAAGAGTCCAGGTCCCATATCATGCTGGCCAGGTAGAGGAAGAGTCCAGGTCCTATATCATGCTGGCCAGGTAGGAAGGAAGAGTCCAGGTCCTATATCATGCTGGCCAGCTAGGGAGGAAGAGTCCAGGTCCTATATCATGCTGGCCAGGTAGGAAGGAAGAGACCAGGTCCTATATCATGCTGGCCAGCCAGGGAGGAAGAGTCCAGGTCCTATATCATGCTGGCTAGCCAGGGAGGGAGGACATGTCCAGGTCCTATATCATGCTGGCCAGCCAGGGAGGGAGGAAGTGTCCAGGTCCTATGTCATGCTGGCCAGCCAGGGAGGAAGTGTCTAGGTCCTATATCATGCTGGCCAGCCAGGGAGGGAGGAAGAGTCTAGGTCCTATATCATGCTGGCCAGGTAGGAAGGAAGGAAGAGTCCAGGTCCTATATCATGCTGGCCAGCCAGGTAGGAAGGAAGAGTCCAGGTCCCATATCATGCTGGCCAGGTAGAGGAAGAGTCCAGGTCCTATATCATGCTGGCCAGGTAGGAAGGAAGAGTCCAGGTCCTATATCATGCTGGCCAGCCAGGGACGGAGGACGTGTCCAGGTCCTATATCATGCTGGCCAGCCAGGTAGGAAGGAAGTGTCCAGGTCCTATATCATACTGGCTAGCCAGGGAGGGAGGAAGAGTCCAGGTCCTATATCATGCTGGCCAGCCAGGGAGGGAGGAAGAGTCCAGGGCCTATATCATGCCAGCCAGCCAGGGAGGGAGGAAGAGTCCAGGTCCTATATCATGCTAGCCAACCAGGGAGGGAGGAAGAGTCCAGGGCCTATATCATGCCAGCCAGGGAGGGAGGAAGAGTACAGGTCCTATATCATGCTGGCCAGCCAGGGAGGGAGGAAGTGTCCAGGTCCTATATCATGCTGGCCAGCCAGGTAGGAAGGAAGAGTCCAGGTCCTATATCATGCTGGCCAGCCAGGGAGGGAGGAAGAGTCTAGGTCCTATATCATGCTGGCCAGCCAGGTAGGAAGGAAGTGTCCAGGTCCTATATCATGCTGGCCAGCCAGGTAGGAAGGAAGTGTCCAGGTCCTATATCATGCTGGCCAGCCAGGTAGGAAGGAAATGCCCAGGTCCTATATCATGCTGGCCAGCCAGGGAGGGAGGAAGAGTCTAGGTCCTATATCATGCTGGCCAGCCAGGAAGGGAGGAAGAGTCCAGGTCCTATATCATGCTGGCCAGACAGGGAGGGAGGAAGAGTCCAGGTCCTATATCATGCCAGCCAGCCAGGGAGGAAGGAAGAGTCCAATGGTTCCTAGGAGACACACAATGATAAACATCCACAGGAAGATACGGTCGATCACCATGGCAACGTATTTCCAGTCTTCCTTCACCTGGATGGAGAGAGAGATGAGAGAAAGAAAGAGAGAGAGAGATGAGCGATGAGAGAGATGAGAGAGAAAGAGAGATAAGAGAGAGAGATGAGAGAAAGAGAGAGAGAGAGATAAGAGAGAGAGACATATGAATGAATGATAACACTTTTAGTTGGATTGAGTGCAATGATCATGATGGTTTAAGTTGAACAATCATTGTAATTGAATGTTCTACAACAACAACAAATAGCAGCTATGTGCAATATTAGAGCTACAAATGCTACCCCGTTCATCTGTGTTGCTAAATGCCTGTCATAACCAGTATACCGGTATACCGTCACTACCGAATGGTTTTCTGGGTAGTCATTGTAGATACTTGGCATTTCAGAAATGGAAAGATCCTTTAACTGGAATACAAAGGATCTGTATAACATAAATACTCACACTGAAGTCTGCGTCCTCTGCCCTCAGGTGGTCTGCGATATAGTGCAGTCCCTCCAGAGCACGTATCACACTGGGAGACAGAGGGAACTCTATCTCTCTAGAGTCTGACACCAAGTTAGCCGGTCGCTGGGTCGGGTTAACCCTTCTATTCACCCCACCTCCTCCTTCAACCCCTCCATCCAGGCGGTTATGAGGCTGCCCTGCCCCTGGGTGTGGATGGTTCTGCTGGGGCGGAGGGGTGGAGCCCGGAGGTCTGGGTGACGGAGGACGGAAGGAGAAGTAAGAAGTCAGCTCCCCCAGCTCAAGGTCCTCATAACAAAGTGTCCGTCTTTGTAGGTCCTCCGTTGTCCCTCCTCCGTCCCGGAGCCAGCTGGCTGAGGTGCTGAGGAAGGGAGGAAGGCCTAGGCCTGGGAGCAAGAAGAGAAATGAATTTGAGAAATTTGAAATACATATAGGGCTGGTATTCGGGACACAGATGGTCTAGTCTTGGACTTTAAAGACATGCTCACTGAGAGCGGTTGTTAGTGGAAGACTGGGATTAATCTGTGACCGGGAAAGGGCCCCAAAGAGTTGTCTCTTCTATGGGAGTGAATACAACATATATAGATTAACATCATATGAACATCATATGAACATAAGAAAAACTCAATCTACCGATTTATTTCCATTGTGGTCCTTATTGCTACCTGGGCATGTATCCACAAAGCATCTCAGAAAAGGTTCTTAGGAATCCTGTTAAAACCGGGTTTTAAGACAAAAAAAGAAACTCAGAGCTCAGAGTAGGTTTTAGGATGATATTAAAACCAGTTGAGGTTGATGAAGAGAGGACATAAGGTCATAGTTCATACTAATGGTCGGAACGGAGCGGATGGCATCAAAACCATGGAAACCATAATGAGAAAGCAAACTAGACTGTTTGCTAATTTATAAATAAAAAAATGGAAATAGGACATTTACATAAGTATTTAGACCCTTTACTCAGGGCTTTGTTGAAGCACCTTTGGCAGCGGTTAAAGCCTCCAGTCTTCTTGGGTATTTTTATTTTCTTTAATCAACGAGGCAAGTCAGTTATTAAGAACAAATTCTTATTTACAATGACGGCCTAGGAACAGTGAGTTAACTGCCTTGTTCAGGGGCAGAAAGACAGATTTTTACCTTGTCAGCTCGGAGGATTCGATCTAACAACCTTTCGGTTACTGGACTAATGCTCTAATCACTATGCTACCTGCTGCCCCTGATGTAACAAGCTTGGCACACCTGTATTTGGGGAATTTTTCCCATTCTTCTCTGCAGATCCTCTCAAGCTCTGTTAGGTTGGATGGGGTTACACAGTTATTTTCAGGTCTCTCCAGAGATGTTCGATCGGGTTCAAGCCCGGGCTCTGGTTGGGCCACTCAAGGACATTCAGAAACTTGTCCAGAAGCCACTCCTGCGTTGCCTTGGCTGTGTGCTTAAGGTCGTTGTCCTGTTGGAAGGTGAACCTTCACCCCAGTCTGTGGTCCTGAGTGCTCTGGAGCAGGTTTTCATCAAGGATCTCTTTGTACTTTTCTCCTCTCATCTTTCCCTTGATCCTAACTAGTTTCCCAGTTCATATCGCTGAAAAACATCCCCACACGGTTGATGCTGCCAGCACCATGCTTCACCGTAAAGATGGAGCCAGGTTTCCTCCAGACGTGACGCTTGGCATTAAGAGTTCAATCTTGGTTTCATCAGACCAGAGAATTTTGTATCTCATGGTCTGAGAATCCTTTGACAAAAGATTGAAGTGCCTTTAAACAGGATATGGTAGTAGGTACCAGGCGCAACGGTTTGTGTCATGAACTGCAACGATTTCTGCAACAGTTTCATATGTCAAAAATGGTCCACTGCCCAAAGGACATCCAGCCAACTAGACACAACTGTGAGAAGCATCGGAGTCAACATGGGCCAGCATCCCTTTGGAACGCTTTCAACACCTTGTAGAGTCAACATGGACCAGCATCCCTGTGGAACGCTTTCAACACCTTGTAGAGTCAACATGGGCCAGCATCCCTGTGGAAAGCTTTCAACACCTTGTAGAGTCAACATGGACCAGCATCCCTGTGGAACGCTTTCAACACCTTGTAGAGTCAACATGGACCAGCATCCCTGTGGAACGCTTTCAACACCTTGTAGAGTCAACATGGGCCAGCATCCCTGTGGAACGCTTTCAACACCTTGTAGAGTCCCATTAACCGAAGAACTGAAGCTGTTCTGATAAAAACACAGCCCTGCGGCCTGTGATTTCTGTATCTGGCCCCGTTCATCTACTCTAAATCACTCCAAAGGGACAACTTGAAATAACAGGATTTAGGTTCATGAAATAATTTAAAGCAAAATATGTGATTATTTATTATCCTAGTGTATATAAGAACTTAGGGATATAATATGAATTAGGCCTCAACTCTGAACTGGTGAAGACAGCTCACGAGGTCCCCTAAATATCTGTCCACTAGGTGGCACTCTTATGACTAAAGAGGCTCTGTGGATATGGACCCAGGTCTCACTTAGGAAAAAGGTTGTCTGACTTCAATGGGACTTTCTGGTTAAAAATGTAAAGAAACTCATCTGGTAGTCTGGTATTGGTGGTGGTGGTACGTCCTGGTCAGGGCAGTATAGAGGAAACATGGTGCTATTTGTCCTGGTCAGGGCAGTATAGAGGAAACATGGTGCCATTTGTCCTGGTCAGGGAAGTATAGAGGGAATATGGTGGTACGTCCTGGTCAGGGAAGTATAGAGGGAATATGGTGGTACGTCCTGGTCAGGGCAGTATAGAAGGACTATGGTGCTATTTGTCCTGGTCAGGGCAGTATAGAAGGAATATGGTGCTATTTGTCCTGGTCAGGGCAGTATAGAAGGAATATGGTGCTATTTGTACTGGTCAGGGCAGTATAGAAGGAATATGGTGCCATTTGTACTGGTCAGGGCAGTATATAGGGAACATGGTGCCATTTGTACTGGTCAGGGCAGTATATAGGGAACATGGTGCCATTTGTCCTGGTCAGGGCAGTATAGAAGGAATATGGTGCTATTTGTACTGGTCAGGGCAGTATAGAAGGAATATGGTGCTATTTGTACTGGTCAGGGCAGTATAGAAGGAATATGGTGCTATTTGTACTGGTCAGGGCAGTATAGAAGGAATATGGTGCTATTTGTACTGGTCAGGGCAGTATAGAAGGAATATGGTGCTATTTGTACTGGTCAGGGCAGTATAGAAGGAATATGGTGCTATTTGTACTGGTCAGGGCAGTATAGAAGGAATATGGTGCCATTTGTCCTGGTCAGGGAAGCATATAGGGAACATGGTGCCATTTGGGATGCAAACAGAGACTGGGGACTTATTTCCCACGTGGTCCTCATCATTATCAGCACCTAACCTGCTGGTCTGGGGTTGATGGTCCGTCCCTGGTGCCGTGCCACCGCTGCCCCCTGCTGGAGCATCAACAACCTGCGTCTCCGTCCGTCCGGCGCGGGCCGCCTCATGAACAGCCACCTGGGGATCAGGTCCAGGAAGACAGAGTGGACCCAGCGAGGCATCTTATGGGTCCCCGGGGAGCGGTGGTGGACGTTGAGGACAAACACGGTGATGACGATGGAGAGAGTGACGAAGATCATGGTGAAGAGGAGATATTCTCCAATCAGAGGGATGACCAAGGAGGTGGAAGGGATGATCTCCGTGATGAGGAGCAGGAAGACGGTGAGGGAGAGGAGGACGGAGATACACAGAGTGATCTTCTCCCCACAGTCTGAAACAACGAGGAGAAAGAGGAGAAGAAGAAACAAACAGACTTTATTTACTATCTTGCAGGAAATGGAAATGTGTATTTTTGCTCCCAATCCAACCACCCTAAAACACACACACACACACACACACACACACACACACACACACACACACACACACACACACACACACACACACACACACACACACACACACACACGTCAGTATAGAACACTTCTGTTTTTCTAATGTTGGGCAGAGAGAGAAATTATCATAAGTGGTATTTCAGTTTAACCACAAAATATCAATTTACGGTAAAGGATTAGGCTTTTCACACATTTAAGTAGAAGAAAAAACATTTGTTTTGTGTATTTTGCAACTAAACAGAAAGTTTTGTTACCATGGAAAAGATGAGTTTATACCCCTGGTAAAGGCAGTCTTTTCCATGGTAACAAAACATTATGTTTGCCTTTACCAGGGGTATAACCTAAACAGAAAGGTTTGTTACCATGGAAAAGACTGCCTTTACCAGGGGTATAAACTACACAGAAAGGTTTGTTACCATGGAAAAGACTGCCTTTACCAGGGGTATAAACTAAACAGAAAGGTTTGTTACCATGGAAAAGACTGCCTTTACCAGGGGTATAAACTACACAGAAAGGTTTGTTACCATGGAAAAGACTGCCTTTACCAGGGGTATAACCTAAACAGAAAGGTTTGTTACCATGGAAAAGACTGCCTTTACCAGGGGTATTAACTAAACAGAAAGGTTTGTTACCATGGAAAAGACTGCCTTTACCAGGGGTATAACCTAAACAGAAAGGTTTGTTACCGTGGAAAAGACTGCCTTTACCAGGGGTATAACCTAAACAGAAAGGTTTGTTACCATGGAAAAGACTGCCTTTACCAGGGGTATAACCTAAACAGAAAGGTTTGTTACCATGGAAAAGACTGCCTTTACCAGGGGTATAACCTAAACAGAAAGGTTTGTTACCATGGAAAAGACTGCCTTTACCAGGGGTATAACCTAAACAGAAAGGTTTGTTACCATGGAAAAGACTGCCTTTACCAGGGGTATAACCTAAACAGAAAGGTTTGTTACCATGGAAAAGACTGCCTTTACCAGGGGTATAACCTAAACAGAAAGGTTTGTTACCATGGAAAAGACTGCCTTTACCAGGGGTATAACCTAAACAGAAAGGTTTGTTACCATGGAAAAGACTGCCTTTACCAGGGGTATTAACTAAACAGAAAGGTTTGTTACCATGGAAAGGACTGCCTTTACCAGGGGTATTAACTAAACAGAAAGGTTTGTTACCATGGAAAAGACTGCCTTTACCAGGGGTATAAACTACACAGAAAGGTTTGTTACCATGGAAAAGACTGCCTTTACCAGGGGTATAACCTAAACAGAAAGGTTTGTTACCATGGAAAAGACTGCCTTTACCAGGGGTATTAACTAAACAGAAAGGTTTGTTACCATGGAAAAGACTGCCTTTACCAGGGGTATAACCTAAACAGAAAGGTTTGTTACCGTGGAAAAGACTGCCTTTACCAGGGGTATAACCTAAACAGAAAGGTTTGTTACCATGGAAAAGACTGCCTTTACCAGGGGTATGACCTAAACAGAAAGGTTTGTTACCATGGAAAAGACTGCCTTTACCAGGGGTATAACCTAAACAGAAAGGTTTGTTACCATGGAAAAGACTGCCTTTACCAGGGGTATAACCTAAACAGAAAGGTTTGTTACCATGGAAAAGACTGCCTTTACCAGGGGTATAACCTAAACAGAAAGGTTTGTTACCATGGAAAAGACTGCCTTTACCAGGGGTATAACCTAAACAGAAAGGTTTGTTACCATGGAAAAGACTGCCTTTACCAGGGGTATAACCTAAACAGAAAGGTTTGTTACCATGGAAAAGACTGCCTTTACCAGGGGTATTAACTAAACAGAAAGGTTTGTTACCATGGAAAGGACTGCCTTTACCAGGGGTATTAACTAAACAGAAAGGTTTGTTACCATGGAAAAGACTGCCTTTACCAGGGGTATAACCTAAACAGAAAGGTTTGTTACCATGGAAAAGACTGCCTTTACCAGGGGTATTAACTAAACAGAAAGGTTTGTTACCATGGAAAGGACTGCCTTTACCAGGGGTATTAACTAAACAGAAAGGTTTGTTACCATGGAAAAGACTGCCTTTACCAGGGGTATAAACTAAACAGAAAGGTTTGTTACCATGGAAAAGACTGCCTTTACCAGGGGTATTAACTAAACAGAAAGGTTTGTTACCATGGAAAAGACTGCCTTTACCAGGGTATAACCTAAACAGAAAGGTTTGTTACCGTGGAAAAGACTGCCTTTACCAGGGGTATAACCTAAACAGAAAGGTTTGTTACCATGGAAAAGACTGCCTTTACCAGGGGTATAACCTAAACAGAAAGGTTTGTTACCATGGAAAAGACTGCCTTTACCAGGGGTATAACCTAAACAGAAAGGTTTGTTACCATGGAAAAGACTGCCTTTACCAGGGGTATAACCTAAACAGAAAGGTTTGTTACCATGGAAAAGACTGCCTTTACCAGGGGTATAACCTAAACAGAAAGGTTTGTTACCATGGAAAAGACTGCCTTTACCAGGGGTATAACCTAAACAGAAAGGTTTGTTACCATGGAAAAGACTGCCTTTACCAGGGGTATTAACTAAACAGAAAGGTTTGTTACCATGGAAAGGACTGCCTTTACCAGGGGTATTAACTAAACAGAAAGGTTTGTTACCATGGAAAAGACTGCCTTTACCAGGGGTATAACCTAAACAGAAAGGTTTGTTACCATGGAAAAGACTGCCTTTACCAGGGGTATTAACTAAACAGAAAGGTTTGTTACCATGGAAAGGACTGCCTTTACCAGGGGTATTAACTAAACAGAAAGGTTTGTTACCATGGAAAAGACTGCCTTTACCAGGGGTATTAACTAAACAGAAAGGTTTGTTACCATGGAAAAGACTGCCTTTACCAGGGGTAAACACAGAATTTTATTTCAGCAGTAACTGTCCAGAACAAACCACTACAATGTGCACAAAAGAGACGTTTTCTAAGAAACGTGAAATACGTCTCTCTATCCAGGAACGTGTTCTCTCTATCCAGGAACGTGTTCTCTCTATCCAGGAACATGTTCTCTCTATCCAGGAACGTGTTCTCCCTATCTAGAAACATGTTCTCTCTATCCAGGAACGTGTTCTCTCTATCTAGAAACATGTTCTCTCTATCCAGGAGTCAGTGGTGACTCTCTGTACTCCAATGTGGGAAACGACGTCAGTTTGCCGTGTCCCAACGTGGTTTAACCAAACTGCTCCTCAATTGCATGGCGTTTTTGGAGATCTCCACAAGCCCATCACTGAGTTGGTTCGTGGAGGGACAGGTTAGAACAGAAACCTCAGAGAGGAGCTGAGAAACTGAGGGTCTGAGAGTCTGACTGCTCTCGACATGTTCAGCATGTCAGAGCTGAGGATGCTGGATAATACCAGTGTCTACAATACCTTTACCGAGGGTGGAGTCTGACTGCTCTCGACATGTTCAGCATGTCAGAGCCGAGGATGCTGGATAATACCAGTGTCTACAATACCTTTACCGAGGGTGGAGTCTGACTGCTCTCGACATGTTCAGCATGTCAGAGCCGAGGATGCTGGATAATACCAGTGTCTACAATACCTTTACCGAGGGTGGAGTCTGACTGCTCTCGACATGTTCAGCATGTCAGAGCCGAGGATGCTGGATAATACCAGTGTCTACAATACCTTTACAGAGGGTGGAGTCTGACTGCTCTCGACATGTTCAGCAGGGGGTGGACCCCAACATGGAGAGGTTGCTTTTGTGAATGTGAATCTTCTTACCAGTGAATATCACTGTTTCAACCCAGTTGGTTTTTAGTCAAATAATCCTTTAATATATGTATCTTATGTATCTTTAACAAGTCCAATACCTCAAATGAAAGATAAACACCTTGTTCATCTACCCAGCATGTCAGATTTTAATGTTTTACGGCGAAAACACACCACATATTTATATTAGACCACCACCGAAACAAAAGACAAGAGGCGGCCATTTTGTCCCAGAAAATATAAAATGATAAAAGCAGGATTAATAAATAAATCATTCACAAACCTTTTGAAAATCTTCATCAGATGACAGTAATAGGACATGTTACACAGTACATTTATGTTTTTTTCAATAATATGCCATTTATATCCATAAATCTCCGTTTAGCATTTTCTGAAGTTAAAATATATTATTTTCTGTCTTAGTGTCATTGTCCACCCCCAGGGATCTAAGGCCTGATCGACCAGTGACCTTAAGGTGCTTTCAGACCATCTGGGCTGGAACTGGAAGCTGTTTCTTATATGATACTCTGAGCTGGGTGAATGAGACAGGTACTGAGCTGCAGGGAGACTCACAGCTCACAAAGACCACTGACTGTGACATCACTCTGACTGTGAGCTCACTCTGACTGTGACCTCACTCTGACTGTGATATCACTCTGACTGTGACATCCCTCTGACTGTGACATCCCTCTGACTGTGACATCACTCTGACTGTGACCTCACTCTGACTGTGACATCCCTCTGACTGTGACATCCCTCTGACTGTGACATCACTCTGACTGTGACCTCACTCTGACTGTGACATCACTCTGACTGTGACCTCACTCTGACTGTGACCTCACTCTGACTGTGACATCACTCTGACTGTGACATCACTCTGACTGTGACATCACTCTGACTGTGACATCACTCTGACTGTGACCTCACTCTGACTGTGTCTCACTGACTGTGACCTCACTCTGACTGTGACCTCACTCTGACTGTGACATCACTCTGACTGTGACATCACTCTGACTGTGACCTCACTCTGACTGTGACCTCACTCTGACTGTGACCTCACTGACTGTGACCTCACTCTGACTGTGACATCACTCTGACTGTGACATCACTCTGACTGTGACATCACTCTGACTGCGACTCTCCAGAGGAAGGACAACAACAGGAAGTGGAGTTGTCAGGCGGAGAACCAGGGAGAAGTGAAGACCTACCTGGACTTCACCTCCACATTTTCAGCTAGACATTATCACATAGATATCGAAACCATTTCATCAAGTAGTTCTGAATGACTGCATTTGACTGCATGTTGTCTGTATTCCAGAGAAGGGTGGTGAGGAGAGGACAGGCTCATAATAATGACTGGAATAGAATCAACATGGAAACCACATGTTTAATGTGTTTGGTACCATTCCATTTATTCCATTCCAGCCATTACTGTCAGCCCGTCTTCTAATTTTAAGTGCCACCAGTCACCACTGATATTCACCCATTTTCTAACGGGACCAACAGGCCCAAGTCCTGCTCCCTCTGTGCAATTCTCCAGGTGCACTTGGTAACATGTTATTTAGTCTGAACAACCAAAAAGTATGCATGTATGCACAACTAGAAATTATCATGTTCAGAGGGGAAGTTTTTCTCAGCTCAGGAACATTATACAGGGATAAAAGACTGTTGGTGATTATCATCCTCTGTACAAACCTTCCTTTACATTTTCAGCTTCAGACCTTCCCTACTTCTCACTTAAAACACAGTTTCTGTCTATTAATACATCAAGGTTTGTGTTTGATCACTGTCTGTCCTATTGTCCAGGTACCACTAACAGTGTCCAGTTGTCCATCGACATCGTTATCTTTGTGGCACTGACCATCTTGGTTGCCATAGGTACTATTTACAAAAACCAGGCAGAACCGGCCACCAGCAGATGAGAATCACAGGGATTGGTTACTTTTTAGTTCCATTTAGGTCCCTAGCTTCCACACCTTCAATGTTCACAGATCTATAAGACTTGATAGATCTATTTCTAATCAAATATGGATGAGGGAACCAATCCATCCATAAACCAATCGGAGCATACCATAACTTACATTCACATATCCTGTCCTTCAGATCAACTGAAATGGAATCAATTCAAATAAAATGATCAACTGAAATGGAATCAATTCAAATAAAATAAAGCGATCAACTGAAACGGAATCAGGTCATAAATAGTCCTTTGACATAAATCATCTCGTCCATATAAACCCTGTTTCAACTATTTCATCTTTAAGGTTTTCTATAGAATGGTCTGTCATGTTGTCTGATGTGTTTGCTGTTGTTTTTTATTCTCTGTATAGAACTTAAAAGAAAGCCTCTGGTATTGAGATTCAGGTCCTGGAGGAATGACCCCTTGACCCCCTATTCTTCTCCCAGTGCAGGACTAAGACTTATATCTGAACTGTCTGTAGCTTTATTGATTGAGTAAAAACAGGTGATGTTCATCTATGACAGGACGTAGTGTTTTGGATCTTGGATTTGTTTAGCTTTTTCTTCTTCTTTGCATGCAGTATGGATGCAGAAATACACTATGCCATGATTGGTTGACAAGAGATACGTTTGCATTTTAATTTATGTCCATTGTGAACGGTCAACTTTGAGAAATTCATTTGTTTTGTTAAATTCATAGAACATTTTATTGAATTTTGTCAATTTTACGAACATCATTTTTATATAGATATATATATATATATACAATATGTGTGTGAAATCTGGACTATTTTCAGTTATATCAACCTGTGATGTTCCAAAACCTCCACTAGATGGGGACGTTACCTAAAAAATTTTAAAAAAGTATTGCGTCCGTGTCTCTTGCCCAAACCTGGGCTCGAACCAGGGACCCTCTGAACACATCGAACAACAGTCAACAACTCATCATTAGTTATTGCTCCAAAAAAGCAGTGGCTTTTGCAGAGCAAAAAAGGAAAACAGCAAATACTTCAAGTTTTGAGTGAGTGAGTGATGTCACCGATTGAAACTCTACTAGCTTCACCTCTAACTAGCCAACCGTTTTACACCGGTAACGTTACGGACATTCTCTGTTAATCTACTTACCTGAGAGGAGATGGGAGACTAGGACCTACCTGAGGGGAGACTAGGACCTACCTGAGGGGAGACTAGGACCTACCTGAGGGGAGACTAGGACCTACCTGAGGTGAGACTAGGACCTACCTGAGGGGACACTAGGACCTACCTGAGGGGAGACTAGGACCTACCTGAGGTGAGACTAGGACCTACCTGAGGTGAGACTAGGACCTACCTGAGGGGAGACTAGGACCGACCTGAGGGGAGACTAGGACCTACCTGAGGGGACACTAGGACCTACCTGAGGGGAGACTAGGACCTACCTGAGGTGAGACTAGGACCTACCTGAGGTGAGACTAGGACCTACCTGAGGGGAGACTAGGACCGACCTGAGGGGAGACTAGGACCTACCTGAGGGGACACTAGGACCTACCTGAGGGGAGACTAGGACCTACCTGAGGTGAGACTAGGACCTACCTGAGGTGAGACTAGGACCTACCTGAGGGGAGACTAGGACCGACCTGAGGGGAGACTAGGACCGACCTGAGGTGAGACTAGGACCTACCTGTGGTGAGACTAGGACCTACCTGAGGTGAGACTAGGACCTACCTGAGGGAAGACTATGACCTACCTGAGGGGAGACTAGGACCTACCTGAGGTGAGATGGGAGACTAGGACCTACCTGAGGTGAGACTAGGACCTAACTGAGGGAAGACTAGGACCTACCTGAGGGGAGACTAGGACCTACCTGAGGGGAGACTAGGACCTACCTGAGGGGAGATAGAAGACTAGGACCTACCTGAGAGGAGATGGGTGACTAGGACCTACCTGAGGGGAGATAGAAGACTAGAACCTACCTGAGAGGAGATGGGAGACTAGGACCTACCTGAGGGGAGACTAGGACCTACCTGAGGTGAGACTAGGACCTACCTGAGGGGAGACTAGGACAGACCTGAGGGGAGACTAGGACCTACCTGAGGTGAGACTAGGACCTAACTGAGGGAAGACTAGGACCTACCTGAGGGGAGACTAGGACCTACCTGAGGTGAGACTAGGACCTACCTGAGGGGAGACTAGGACCTACCTGTGGGGAGACTAGGACCTACCTGAGGGAAGACTAGGACCTACCTGAGGGGAGACTAGGACCTACCTGAGGGGAGATAGAAGACTAGGACCTACCTGAGGGAAGATAGAAGACTAGGACGGTGAGACAGGAGATGAGCAGACAGGGGATGATCAGGTTGATGGTGTAGAAGAGAGGCAGCCGTCTGATGATGAAGAAGTAGGTGATATCAGGGTAGATCTCATGACAGCAGTCGTACTTCTTGGTGTTGTATGTTCCCACTGCATTGATGATGGCCCACTCTCCACTCTCCCAGTAGTTGTTCAGATCCACAGTGTTCTAGGGGATAGAGATCAACCGTCCCACTCTATAAAGACTTCAAATGGCGTCACAAGACATCTATACACTTATATCATACTGTATAAATATAGTGGTTCGGGTCTGTCGGGTTCTAGGGGATGGAGATGAGCTTCAAGTGTTCCTTTGTCACACTTGTCTGGTGCCAGTGTGATTCTACTCTCTGTGTGGCTTGACACTAGCCACGTTTCCATTCAATTGGCGACAGATTTTCATGCAAATCTGCGCATTTTCCCCACCAGATTTATTTCCATCAAATTGACTTGTTGCGGATAAGAGGCTGTGCGTGATGACTTATTGCACATAAAAATACATTTTGCTACATTATACAGTTTATTGGACTACAAATGAAATAATGTAGCTTGATGAACTTCACAGGGTGGGGAACATGCACGGTGATGAGCTTGATGAACTTCACAGGGTGGGGAACGTGCACAGTGATGAGCTTGATGAACTTCACAGGGTGGGGAACGTGCACGGTGATGAGTTTGATGAACTTCACAGGTTGGGGAACATGCACGGTGATGAGCTTGATGAACTTCACAGGGTGGGGAACATGCACGGTGATGAGCTTGATGAACTTCACAGGGTGGGGAACATGCACGGTGATGAGCTTGATGAACTTCACAGGGTGGGGAACATGCACGGTGATCTATGATGCTCCTTTCCAATAAGTATTGAATGTCTTATTGTGGTGACAATAATAATGATGATCGATGCTTGACTGCCATTTGACAAATTCAAATGTTCTTGCACTTATCCATAATAATGTCATCATGTATACCAGCCTACCCGCACTGTATCTGCAAGCTGTTGGCTAGAGCAGAGACCAGAGTAGGCACAATTGCTATGTTACGCAACAGTTTCTTTGTGACAAAGTTGTTCGTATAAAATGTGATGGAAACACGTTGAACTTTAAATGTTTATTTGGCCCTTGGAAAACTTAAATGGAAAAAGTTCATTTTGTGTGCACTACATCATCACGCACGGATTTTAACGGACAAGTCCGTTTGGTGGAAACACCACTGGTGGGGAAAATTGTTTTCTTTATGCCGATTCTAGAATATTAACATGAAAATCTGTCGCGAGTTGGATGGAAAGCTAGTTTCTGACAGCAATGGAGTTAGCAAGAACATATACAGTAGCCTGGTTCAAGATCTGTTTAACAAATAAACACTGTGCATTCACACGTTATCCACGTCATGCACATCATGTACAACACATTTACAACATTGCTTGCTTGATTTGATTGATACAATCCCATACCTCGAAGCGTTCCAGGTCTATTTTAGCCTTGTCGTAGGTCCAAGAACCAAACTTCATCTTACAGTTTTGCTGGTCGAAGGGGAAGAAGGTAACGTCTATAGAGCAGGAGGACTTATAGATGGCCGGGGGAACCCAGCGCACCTTCCCATTGTAGAACAGGTGGGCCTTGGTCATGTGGGTCACGGCGAACTCACCGTCTGCACTGGAAGAGGAGAACAGAGGTTTGTACACGAGAGGGCGTGTTAAAATACCTTTTTTTGTTTTTGTTGCATGGCTGTGTTGCTGTTGTACCATAGATAATTGGCATCGTTACCAGCCAAACCCTCAGGTCGTTAGTTCGATTGGCACCGTTTGTTCTGGCAGATTGCTATGGGAAGGCACAGCTAGTGCTTCTGCTGACAGTGTTAGCGCTGTCCGTGCTGCTGAATTTAGTGCCTCGATCATCTTGATCATCAAGCAGAAATACACTACAGGCTATACTTGTAGCCTACTGCCGGACCAAATATACAGAAAAGGTCAGTTTTGGGAGGCAGGGTAGCCTAGTGGTTAGAGCGTTGGACTAGTAACCGAAAGGTTGCAAGTTCGAATCCCCGAGCTGACAAGGTACAAATCTGTCATTCTGCCCCTGAACAGGCAGTTAACCCACTGTTCCTAGGCCGTCATTGAAAATAAGAATTTGTTCTTAACTGACTTGCCTAGTTAAATAAAAAAATACAAAATAAACACCATGGGACCACGCAGCGGTGGTGAATGTACCTTGGTGCGAAAAGTGCAAATAATGCCTAGAACAACAGCAAAGGACCTTGTGAAGATGCTGGAGGAAACAGGTACAAAAGTATCTGTATCCACAGTGAAACAAGTCCTATATCGGCATAACCTGAAAGGCCGCTCAGCAAGGAAGAAGCCACTGCTCCAAAACCGCCATAAAAAAAGCCAGACTACGGTTTGCAACAGCACATGGGGACAAAGATCATACTTTTTGGAGAATTGTCCTCTGGTCTGTTGAAACAAAAATGGAACAGTTTGGCCATAATTACCATCGTTATGTTTGGAGGAAAAAGGGGGTGTCTTGCAAGCCGAAGAAAACCATCCCAACCGTGAAGCACAGGGGTGGCAGCATCATGTTGTGGGGGTGCTTTGCTGCAGGAGGGACTGGTGCACTTCACAAAATAGATGGCTTTATGAGGGAGGAAAATTATGTGGATATATTGAAGCAACATATCAAGACATCAGTCAGGAAGTTAAAGTTGGTCACAAATGGGTCTTCCAAATGGACAATGACCCCAAGCATACTTCCAAAGTTGTGGCAAAATGGCTTAAGGACAACAATGTCAAGGTTTTGGAGTGGCCATCACAAAGCCCTGACCTCAATCACAGAGAACATTTGTGGACAGAACTGAACAAGCAAGGAGGCCTACAAACCTGACTCAGTTACACCAGCTCTGTCAGGAGGAATGGGACAAAATTCACCCAACTTATTGTGGGAAGCTTGTGGAAGGCTACCCAAAACATGTGACCCAAGTTAAACAATTTAAAGGCAATGCTACCAAATACTAATTGAGTGTATGTGCTTCTACACCTGCATTGCTTGCTGATTGGGATTTTAGGCTGGGTTTCTGTACAGCACTTTGAGATATCAGCTGATGTACGAAGGGCTATATAAATAAATTTGATTTGATTTGATGTAAACTTCTGACCCACTGGGAATGTGATGAAAGAAGTAAACACTGAAATAATTTTTTTTTTCTACTATTATTCTGACATGTCACATTCTTAAAATAAAGTGGTGATCCTAACTGACCTGAGACAGCATTTTTATTAGGATTAAATGTCAGTAATTGACAATTAAGTGAAAACTGAGTTTAAATGTATTTGGATAAGGTGTATGTAAACTTCTGACTTCAACTGTGTGTGTGTATATATATGGTTGTACAGTACAGTGTTAGACATTGTGAATTATTGTAGACGTTACATTAATAATATAACGATGATAAAAAATCATCGATTATTCTTGAAACTATCAGTGTTAGGCATAACTCTGTCAATCTGGTAAATAGTCCAGTTTTTGCTAATTTAGCTCCCTGAAAATATTGTTAAGGCCACTTACCAGCTAGCATATTTGGTTGTTGGAACATACATTTTTGGTTTCCCATTGGTTCTGGGAATGAAGCCATACATTTTCTAACCGATAAAACTGAGTCTTTGTCATGTTTTGAGAGCAGAATTTAACATTTCCTCTGTTCAGGGAAAGTTCGTTTTTAGGAGGAGGTTCTGAGAACGTTTTACTATGGTTCCAGGGAGGTTCTGAGAACGTTTTACTATGGTTCCAGGGAGGTTCTGAGAACGTTTTACTATGGTTCCAGGGAGGTTCTGAGAACGTTTTACTATGGTTCCAGGGAGGTTCTGAGAACGTTTTACTATGGTTCCAGGGAGGTTCTGAGAACGTTTTACTATGGTTCCAGGGAGGTTCTGAGAACGTTTTACTATGGTTCCAGGGAGGTTCTGAGAACGTTTTACTCTGGTTCCAGGGAGGTTCTGAGAACGTTTTACTCTGGTTATCTGAAAGGTTCCCTGAGAGGTTTTATTAACGTTCTGAGAACGGAAATGATCGGTTATGTGAAGGTTACTTTGGCAAACACTTACACATGTGATTACTAAAGTTATCATAACAATTTGAGAACATTTACATAGAACCATTAGGAAGCCTGTATGAAACGTTATACTGACATAATAATATTACCACAGAACGTTATTTCTTAACACTCTTAAACTTCTTAGGGCTAGGACCATTTTTTTCATCCACTTCCTGTCTGACTGATGTGCCCAAAGTCAACTGCCTGTAGCTCAGGCCCTGAAGCCAGGATATGTATATAATTGGTCCCATTGGAAAGAAAACACTTTGAAGTTTGTAGAAATGTTGAAATAATGAAGGAGAATATAACACAATAAAAATGGAAATGGTAGGAGAAAATCCAAAGCAAAACCAACTGGAATTTTTTGGAGAGACCATCTTCTTAGAAATGCAAGAGTACGGTCATATTGAAAATGAGATCCCTGGATGCAATTCCTATGGCTTCCACAGCGTGTCAACAGTCTATGTTCAAGGTTTCAGGCTTGTAACTTCCAAAAACAAATAAGAAATATCTGTTTTTAGCAGAAGGACACAGTCTTGGATATTCCTTTTTGTGTGTGACATGACGACATTACCCACCTGCTAAAATCGGTTTCCTATTGAACATACTTCTTTCTGTAAGAAATGGTATAGTTTGATTACATTTTAGGGTATCTGAGGAGTAAATAGAACCGCATTTTGACTTGTTGAAACAAAGTTAAGGGATAGATGTTCGGATTCCTTTCTCTGCAAGTTGAACGAGTGGATTGCTCAAATCGATGGCGCCAACTAAACTGACATTTTGGGATATAAAGAAGGATTTTATCTAACAAAACAACACTACATGTTATAGTTGGGACCCTTTGGATGACAAATCAGAGGAAGATTTTCAAAAAAGTAAATTAATATTTCATTGTTATTTGTGAATGTATGAAACCTGTGATGGTGGAAAAATATTTTGATGAGGGGTGCCATCCTCAAACAATCACATGGCAGGTTTTCGCTGTAACAGCTACTGTAAATTGGACAGTGCAGTTAGATTAACAAGAATTTAAGCTTCCATCCGATATAAGACACTTATATATGAACATAAATATTTAAAATCCATAAAATGTATGATTATTTATTTGAATTGAATTCAGTTTCAGCGGAAGTTGTCCCGCTAGTAGGACACGAATATTCCAAACCAATTGGAGAATGTTTCTAGAATATTACCAACATTTAAATTAAATGTTAAATTGAACATTTAGGAAACGTTCTGTTAATATAATGAAATGCCAAGAAAATAATGTTATTTGTTAAAGTTCCTTAAACGAGTATGTTCCAAAGCCAAGCACCTAACCTGCACCATTCCCAGAACATTGTCGGGAAGGTTGTGTACATAATAAGCATAGGACAACCACACTCTCACCAAGCTCTAAGAAACATAAGGTTCTCAGAACGTTATGTGCTAGCTGGGATTTGACATTTCAATATGACAGGAACCTTATCAGCGCCTCACAACTTGTTTATTTACACACCAAAACACACATGACTCAGAGCCATTGTTTTGGTAGAGAGTTATGATCCTCCAGGAACAATCTCCAGAACTTATCTCCTCTATTGCAGTCTGTAATTTATCTCCTCCTCTGAAGAGCTACACATCCCTGATCATGGCTTTAATACGCACTGATAATAGCTGTAGATTAGAGATATAATGATAAGTCTATCATTACATCTTCCTCAAATCTCTCACACGCATGCGCGCACACACACAGACACACACCTTTTTAATTTCACTAACTGATAGTGATCATACAGAAGAGCTTGATGAGGTGAAACCCAGTCATTAAATACTAGGAGTTTAATCTGATACATTCAGCCGTGAAAGTTGAATAAATTTAGATGAGGAGAAAACTATTAGGAGGGCTAGGATCAGGATAACATGGCAGTATATTACTGGGGATGGCTAGGAGGAGGATAACATGGCAGTATATTACTGGGGATGGCTAGGATCAGGATAACATGGCAGTATATTACTGGGGATGGCTAGGAGGAGGATAACATGGCAGTATATTACTGGGGATGGCTAGGATCAGGATAACATGGCAGTATATTACTGGGGATGGCTAGGATCAGGATAACATGGCAGTATATTACTGGGGATGGCTAGGATCAGGATAACATGGCAGTATATTACTGGGGAGGGCTAGTATCAGGATAACATGGCAGTATAATGATAAGTCTATCAGGATAACATGGCAGTGTATTACTGGGGATGGCTAGGATCAGGATAACATGGCAGTTATTAATGGGGAGGGCTAGGAGGAGGATAACATGGCAGTATATTACTGGGGATAGCTAGGATCAGGAAAACATGGCAGTTATTAATGGGGAGGGCTAGGAGGAGGATAACATGGCAGTGTATCACTGAGGAGGGCTAGTATCAGGACAACGTGGCAGTATATTACTGGGGATGGCTAGTATCAGGATAACATGGCAGTATATTACTGGGGATGGCTAGGATCAGGATAACATGGCAGTATATTACTGGGGATGGCTAGGAGGAGGATAACATGGCAGTGTATCACTGGGGATGGCTAGGATCAGGATAACATGGCAGTATATTACTGGGGATGGCTAGGATCAGGATAACATGGCAGTATATTACTGGGGAGGGCTAGGATCAGGATAGCATGGCAGTATAATGATAAGTCTATCAGGATAACATGGCAGTATATTACTGGGGATGGCTAGGATCAGGATAACATGGCAGTATATTACTGGGGATGGCTAGGATCAGGATAACATGGCAGTATATTACTGGGGAGGGCTAGGATCAGGATAGCATGGCAGTATAATGATAAGTCTATCAGGATAACATGGCATTGTATTACTGGGGATGGGATGGCTGTTTAAGATCAGAACTTTATCAAGATTGGGCCTACATCTGCAGTTAAATCATTAACACTCTAACAGAAACAGATACATTGACTCCTGTCATCTATGAAATCCTTAGTGGTGGCATGCTCCATAACATGAAGACGGGATCACAGATGTCAGCTCATCGTAGCGGGAAATTACTTTTGAGAAAACGGCAGCCCAGCGGTTTAGAGCATTGGGCCAGTAACTGAAAGGTTGTCGGTGAGAATCCATGAGCCAACTAGTTGAAAAATCTGTTGATGTGCCCTTGAGCAAGGCACTTGCACCCTAATTGTGCCTGTAATTCACTCTGGATAAGAGCATCTGTTAAATGTCTAAAATGTAAACCATTTATGATGTTAAGCTTATGATTCAGGAACCCAGTAGATGGCGACATTTAACCATTGAAATAGGACTAGAAGTGGAGTCTCCCGAACTCTACTTTGCTTTTACGTTAATGACGATCATTCCGGGACAAACAACAGTTTCGCTGTCACTCACTTGTTGTAGAGGACGATGTCTGGGACCCAGATGAGTTCAGACGGGACTCTGATGGATGTGACGTTGTCGTAGTCAGACGGTCTCCAGCGTAGCTTGTAGTCATTCCACTCCTAAGAGGATAACATACACAAGGAGACGAGAGGTTGTTCAGGTCCCGAGGTGTCATCAGAAAGAGCATATTAATCCTTTAACAAACCAATTACCGTAATTCATACTGAAAACACCTCAGTCACACACATGCTACAGTATATATACTGAATGTACTGAAATACCTCAGTCACACACATGCTACAGTATATATACTGAATGTCCTGAAACACCTCAGCCACACACATGCTACAGTATATACTGTATACTGAATGTCCTGAAACACCTCAGTCACACACATGCTACAGTATATATACTGAATGTCCTGAAACACCTCAGCCACACACATGCTACAGTATATACTGTATACTGAATGTCCTGAAACACCTCAGCCACACACATGCTACAGTATATACTGTATACTGAATGTCCTGAAACACCTCAGCCACACACATGCTACAGTATATATACTGAATGTCCTGAAACACCTCAGTCACACACATGCTACAGTATATATACTGAATGTCCTGAAACACCTCAGCCACACACATGCTACAGTATATACTGTATACTGAATGTCCTGAAACACCTCAGTCACACACATGCTACAGTATATATACTGAATGTCCTGAAACACCTCAGCCACACACATGCTACAGTATATACTGTATACTGAATGTCCTGAAACACCTCAGCCACACACATGCTACAGTATATACTGTATACTGAATGTCCTGAAACACCTCAGCCACACACATGCTACAGTATATATACTGAATGTCCTGAAACACCTCAGTCACAAACATGCTACAGTATATGCAGGGTTTCCTCTAGGCAAAATCCTAGAGGAAACTCTGTAGCAACACGCGCAGTACAAGACTAGAGACTCGATTTGTTTTACTTTAACAATAAACTACCTACTTAGATAATAAAAGTTTACAGTAGTTTTCCTATTCATATCTGGATCCTGGGACGCAGTTATCATTAGCATCATCACGCGCAGTACAAGACTAGAGACTCGATTAAACTACCTAGTTAGCTAATAAAAGTTGATAATAGTTTTCCTATTCATATCTGGATCCTGGGACACAGTTAGCATTGGGACCGCAGATATATGTCCCGGGATCCTTTGCTCAAACAAGGTGGTACTACATTGGCTAAGCAGCTAGCCTAGCTGCTAGCTATCAAGCTAGGCAACCTGATCTACTACTGCTGGACACCAAGCACGCTAGCCGGTTAGCCCTTGTTGCTAGGGCTATCAAGCTAGGCAACCTGATCTACTACTGCTGGACACCAAGCACGCTAACCGGTTAGCCCTTGTTGCTAGGCCTATCAAGCTAGGCAACCTGATATGCTACTGCTGGACACCAAGCACGCTAACCGGTTAGCCCTTGTTGCTAGAGCTATCAAGCTAGGCAACCTGATCTACTACTGCTGGACACCAAGCACGCTAACCGGTTAGCCCTTGTTGCTAGGGCTATCAAGCTAGGCAACCTGATCTACTACTGCTGGACACCAAGCACGCTAACCGGTTAGCCCTTGTTGCTAGGGCTATCAAGCTAGGCAACCTGATCTACTACTGCTGGACACCAAGCACGCTAACCGGTTAGCCCTTGTTGCTAGGCCTATCAAGCTAGGCAACCTGATCTGCTACTGCTGGACACCAAGCACGCTAACCGGTTAGCCCTTGTTGCTAGAGCTATCAAGCTAGGCAACCTGATCTACTACTGCTGGACACCAAGCACGCTAACCGGTTAGCCCTTGTTGCTAGGGCTATCAAGCTAGGCAACCTGATCTACTACTGCTGGACACCAAGCACGCTAACCGGTTAGCCCTTGTTGCTAGGGCTATCAAGCTAGGCAACCTGATCTACTACTGCTGGACACCAAGCACGCTAACCGGTTAGCCCTTGTTGCTAGAGCCGCAATTCTATTTATCTCTGGTTTTAGGACTACCGATTTCCAGAGTTTTCTACTGCCAGCTTCTCTCATTTCACGGAGTGAATAGCGGGCTTGTCCTACTAATAGTACTGTCATGCCTCTGAAAAAAAAGATGAGGATCACATCTCTGCTGGGCAGGTAGGTGAACTCTTGCAGAAGCAGAACATTTTCTATGAGGAAATTCTACTTCGGCAGGAAAAGCTTCATACAAATGATCATGGAGTCGACCAACAAACGTCTGGACGACCTGACTGAAGATGTACATGACATTAAAACAAGCCTTCTGTTCATACAGAAGGATGTGGATGTGTTGAAGACCACACAGGATACACTTCCCAAAAACGGTTCCTCTATGTGGAATGAATTCACCACAGTCAGGGAGGGCCTCCACAACATGTCTGGGAAGGTAGGACCTCCAGAACATGTCTGGGAAGGCAGAATTAAATCACAACAGTCAGGGAGGGCCTCCAGAACATGTCTGGGAAGGCAGGACCTCCAGAACATGTCTGGGAAGGCAGAATGAAATCACCACAGTCAGGGAGGGCCTCCAGAACATGTCTGGGAAGGCAGAATGAAATCACCACAGTCAGGGAGGGCCTCCAGAACATGTCTGGGAAGGCTGAATGAAATCACCACAGTCAGGGAGGACCTCCACAACATGTCTGGGAAGGCTGAATGAAATCACCACAGTCAGGGAGGGCCTCCAGAACATGTCTGGGAAGGCAGAATGAAATCACCACAGTCAGGGAGGGCCTCCACAACATGTCTGGGAAGGCAGAATGAAATCACCACAGTCAGGGAGGGCCTCCAGAACATGTCTGGGAAGGCAGAATGAAATCACCACATTCAGGGAGGGCCTCCAGAACATGTCTGGGAAGGCAGAATGAAATCACCACAGTCAGGGAGGACCTCCAGAACATGTCTGGGAAGGCAGAATGAAATCACCACAGTCAGGGAGGACCTCCACAACATGTCTGGGAAGGCAGAATGAAATCACCACAGTCAGGGAGGGCCTCCAGAACATGTCTGGGAAGGCTGAATGAAATCACCACAGTCAGGGAGGACCTCCACAACATGTCTGGGAAGGCTGAATGAAATCACCACAGTCAGGGAGGGCCTCCAGAACATGTCTGGGAAGGCAGAATGAAATCACCACAGTCAGGGAGGGCCTCCAGAACATGTCTGGGAAGGCAGAATGAAATCACCACAGTCAGGGAGGGCCTCCAGAACATGTCTGGGAAGGCAGAATGAAATCACCACAGTCAGGGAGGGCCTCCAGAACATGTCTGGGAAGGCAGAATGAAATCACCACAGTCAGGGAGGGCCTCCAGAACATGTCTGGGAAGGCAGAATGAAATCACCACAGTCAGGGAGGGCCTCCAGAACATGTCTGGGAAGGCAGAATGAAATCACCACAGTCAGGGAGGGCCTCCAGAACATGTCTGGGAAGGCAGAATGAAATCACCACAGTCAGGGAGGACCTCCACAACATGTCTGGGAAGGCAGAATGAAATCACCACAGTCAGGGAGGGCCTCCAGAACATGTCTGGGAAGGCTGAATGAAATCACCACAGTCAGGGAGGACCTCCACAACATGTCTGGGAAGGCTGAATGAAATCACCACAGTCAGGGAGGGCCTCCAGAACATGTCTGGGAAGGCAGAATGAAATCACCACAGTCAGGGAGGGCCTCCAGAACATGTCTGGGAAGGCAGAATGAAATCACCACAGTCAGGGAGGGCCTCCAGAACATGTCTGGGAAGGCAGAATGAAATCACCACAGTCAGGGAGGGCCTCCACAACATGTCTGGGAAGGCAGAATGAAATCACCACAGTCAGGGAGGGCCTCCAGAACATGTCTGGGAAGGCAGAATGAAATCACCACAGTCAGGGAGGGCCTCCAGAACATGTCTGGGAAGGCAGAATGAAATCACCACAGTCAGGGAGGGCCTCCAGAACATGTCTGGGAAGGCAGAATGAAATCACCACAGTCAGGGAGGGCCTCCAGAACATGTCTGGGAAGGCAGAATGAAATCACCACAGTCAGGGAGTGCCTCCAGAACATGTCTGGGAAGGCAGAATGAAATCACCACCGTCAGGGAGGGACTCCAGAACATGTCTGGGAAGGCAGAATGAAATCACCACAGTCAGGCAGGGCCTCCACAACATGTCTGGGAAGGCAGAATGAAATCACCACAGTCAGGGAGGGCCTCCAGAACATGTCTGGGAAGGCAGAATGAAATCACCACAGTCAGGGAGGGCCTCCAGAACATGTCTGGGAAGGCAGAATGAAATCACCACAGTCAGGGAGGGCCTCCAGAACATGTCTGGGAAGGCAGAATGAAATCACCACAGTCAGGTCAGGGAGGGCCTCCAGAACATGTCTGGGAAGGCAGAATGAAATCCCCACAGTCAGGGAGGGCCTCCAGAACATGTCTGGGAAGGCTGATTACCTGGAGGGGCAATAGAGGATAAATAATATTGTAATAGATGGTATCCAGGAGACCCGAAGTGAGACGTGGGCTGAATCATAGGACAAAGTTCAAAAGCTGTCTCCCGAGGAGCTACAATTGGATCAACAGGTTGAGCTGGAACGTGCTCACAGGTCTGGGGAACCAGGGGGCACTGGTGGTGCCAATGGTGGTGCCAATGGAACCAGACTCAGGCCAGTTGTGGTGAAATTCTTCAGGTTCAGGAATAAGCTTGCATTCCTTGAAAAAGCCAAATGCCTTAAAAAGAGATTCATGGGTCCTTCACTTCATCAATGAGGGTTTCTCAGATGCAGTCTGTCAAAGAAGAAAGGAACTAATAGCAGCTATGAAGGCTGCAAGAGAACGAGGTGACATAGCATACCTGAGGTATGACAAACTGATTGTTCACCCTCCCTCCCATGGAGTTAGGAGGAGCGACAGACACAAGTCATTCCCCCCCCCCCCCCCACACACACACACACACACACACACACACACACACACTGACTGAGTATTCTCTCTCTCAGATTCCAACTACTGATTCATGTTTGGACGTATAAATCTACTAAAGAAAGGTCTGTTAGTTGCTCCCTTAAAATATATGCAGTTTAAAGGAACAAAATTCATGAAATAGGCTGTCTAGTGCAGTCAAACAATATTCATGTATTGGCAATATCAGAGACTCACTTGAACTCTTCTTTTGCGGATGCTGAGATCTCTATACATGGATATAATTTGTTCAAGTTGGCACAGAAATCGATATGGGGGTTGAAGTTGCAGTTTACATCCAGAATCACATTCCACTAAAACAACGTCAGGATTTAATGTTGAATGGATTAGAGGCGCTATGGTAGTGTTTCATTGACCACATTTGAAACCTATACTAATTGATTGCTGCTATAGGCCACCTAGTGCTGATGTGAAATATCTTGATGTAATTTGCAAAATGTTGGATAAGGTATCATCTGAAAATAGGGAAATATATTTTGGGGAGATATGAATACAGATTTCTTTTTTTTTACACCAACTGTCAAAACCTGACCCAAGTTTTGACCAACCAGAACGTTCACTAATAGGTCTGTTATTACATCATCAACTTGTATCGATCACATTCTTACTAACATGGCTGGACGTTGGTCTAAAGCTGTATCAGTGGCACGAGGTTACAGTGATCATAACCTGGTTGAACTCACTAGGAACACTACAATACCAGAGGCCCTAAGGTAATCTACCACAGGTCCTATAGAGGGTTCAATCAGGACTCACTCACTAGGAACACTACAATACCAAAGGCCCTAAGGTAATCTACCACAGGTCCTATAGAGGGTTCAATCAGGACTCACTCACTAGGAACACTACAATACCAAAGGCCCTAAGGTAATCTACCACAGGTCCTATAGAGGGTTCAATCAGGACTCACTCACTAGGAACACTACAATACCAAAGGCCCTAAGGTAATCTACCACAGGTCCTATAGAGGGTTCAATCAGGACTCGCTCACTAGGAACACTACAATACCAGAGGCTGGCCCCAAGGTAATCTACCACAGGTCCTATAGAGGGTTCAAACAGGACTCACTCACTAGGAACACTACAATACCAGAGTGTTCCTAGTGAGGTAATCTACCACAGGAATCACTCACTAGGAACACTACAATACCAGAGGCTGGTCCTAAGGTAATCTACCACAGGACTCACTCACTAGGAACACTACAATACCAGAGGCTGGTCCTAAGGTAATCTACCACAGGTCCTATAGAGGGTTCAATCAGGACTCGCTCACTAGGAACACTACAATACCAGAGGCCCTAAGGTAATCTACCACAGGTCCTATAGAGGGTTCAATCAGGACTCGCTCACTAGGAACACTACAATACCAGAGGCTGGCCCCAAGGTAATCTACCACAGGTCCTACAGAGGGTTCAATCAGGACTCGCTCACTAGGAACACTACAATACCAGAGGCTGGCCCCAAGGTAATCTACCACAGGTCCTATAGAGGGTTCAATCAGGACTCGCTCACTAGGAACACTACAATACCAGAGGCCCTAAGGTAATCTACCACAGGTCCTATAGAGGGTTCAATCAGGACTCACTCACTAGGAACACTACAATACCATAGGCTGGTCCTAAGGTAATCTACCACAGGTCCTACAGAGGGTTCAATCAGGACTCACTCACTAGGAACACTACAATACCAGAGGCTGGCCCCAAGGTAATCTACCACAGGTCCTATAGAGGGTTCAATCAGGACTCACTCACTAGGAACACTACAATACCAGAGGCTGGCCCCAAGGTAATCTACCACAGGTCCTATAGAGGGTTCAATCAGGACTCACTCACTAGGAACACTACAATACCAGAGGCTGGCCCCAAGGTAATCTACCACAGGTCCTATAGAGGATTCAATCAGGACTCGCTCACTAGGAACACTAAAATACCAGAGGCTGGCCCCAAGGTAATCTACCACAGGTCCTATAGAGGGTTCAATCAGGACTCGCTCACTAGGAACACTACAATACCAAAGGCTGGTCCTAAGGTAATCTACCACAGGTCCTACAGAGGGTTCAATCAGGACTCGCTCACTAGGAACACTACAATACCAGAGGCTGGCCCCAAGGTAATCTACCACAGGTCCCATAGAGGGTT
Source organism: Oncorhynchus kisutch (assembly GCF_002021735.2). Classification (NCBI taxonomy): domain Eukaryota; kingdom Metazoa; phylum Chordata; class Actinopteri; order Salmoniformes; family Salmonidae; genus Oncorhynchus; species Oncorhynchus kisutch. The sequence continues at coordinate 5,217,142 of NC_034185.2, read as the reverse complement.
CAATCAGGACTCGCTCACTAGGAACACTACAATACCAGAGGCTGGCCCCAAGGTAATCTACCACAGGTCCCATAGAGGGTTCAATCAGGACTCGCTCACTAGGAACACTAAAATACCAAAGGAAGGCTCTAACGTAACCTACCACAGGTCCCATAGAGGGTTCAATCAGGACTCGCTCACTAGGAACACTACAATACCAAAGGAAGGCTCTAACGTAACCTACCACAGGTCCCATAGAGGGTTCAATCAGGACTCGCTCACTAGGAACACTACAATACCAAAGGAAGGCTCTAACGTAACCTACCACAGGTCCCATAGAGGGTTCAATCAGGACTCGCTCACTAGGAACACTACAATACCAAAGGAAGGCTCTAACGTAACCTACCACAGGTCCCATAGAGGGTTCAATCAGGACTCACTCACTAGGAACACTACAATACCAAAGGCCCCAAGGTAATCTACCACACGTCCTATAGAGGGTTCAATCAGGACTCGCTCACTAGGAACACTAAAATACCAAAGGAAGGCTCTAACATAACCTACCACAGGTCCCATAGAGGGTTCAATCAGGACTCGCTCACTAGGAACACTACAATACCAAAGGAAGGCTCTAACGTAACCTACCACAGGTCCTATAGAGGGTTCAATCAGGACTCGCTCACTAGGAACACTACAATACCAAAGGCTGGTCCTAAGGTAATTTACCACAGGTCCTATAGAGGGATCAATCAGGACTCACTCACTAGGAACACTACAATACCAAAGGCTGGTCCTAAGGTAATTTACCACAGGTCCTACAGAGGGTTCAATCAGGACTCACTCACTAGGAACACTAAAATACCTGGCCCTAAGGTAATCTACCACAGGACCTATAGAGGGTTCAATCAGGACTCACTCACTAGGAACACTAAAATACCAAAGGCCCTAAGGTAATCTACCACAGGTCCTACAGAGGGTTCAATCAGGACTCAAGAAATGTGAAAGGAATGTAGGAGAATATAACACAACAGATCTGGTAAAAGATAACACAAAGAAAAAAACAACTGTAATTTTGTGTATTTTTTGTACCGTCATCATTGAAATACAAGAGACAGACCATAATGTATTATTCCAGCCCATGTGCAATATAGGTTTTGACCACTAGATGGCAGCAGTGTGTGTGCAAAGTTTCAGACAGATCCAATTAACCAACTTTATTTCTGTTCAAAATGTTGTATCAAGACTTCCCAAATGTGTCAAATTTGTTTATTAATAACTTTTCATGTTCAAATTTGTGTACTCTCCACAAACAATAGCGTGGTATTCTTTCACTGCAATATCTACTGTAAATTGGACAGTGCAGTTAGATTAATTTAAGCTTTCTGCCAATATCAGATATGTCTATGTCCTGGGAAATGTTCTTGTTACTTACAACCTCACGGTAATTGCATTAGCCTACATTAGTTCAACCATCCTGTAGAAGGGACACCGATCCCAAAGAAGATGGGTAAGGGAATTGCTCTTACAAGAAAATGTTCAGAGTATGTAACATCTAACACACTGACACACTGTCCAGTTATACGGTCAATCCCTGGTCCTGTCACACTTAGAGTACTGTGCAGTTATATGGTCAATCCCTGGTCCTGTCACACTTAGAGTAATGTCACATTATATGGTCAATCCCTGGTCCTATCAGACTTAGAGTACTATCCAGTTATATGGTCAATCCCTGGTCCTATAATACTTAGAGTACTATCCAGTTATATGGTCAATCCCAAGTCCTATAACACTTAGAGTACTGTCCAGTTATATAGTCAATCCCTGGTCCTATAATACTTAGAGTACTATCCAGTTATATGGTCAATCCCTGGTCCTATAATACTTAGAGTACTGTCCAGTTATATAGTCAATCCCTGGTCCTATAATACTTAGAGTACTATCCAGTTATATGGTCAATCCCTGGTCCTATAATACTTAGAGTACTGTCCAGTTATATAGTCAATCCCTGGTCCTATAATACTTAGAGTACTATCCAGTTATATGGTCAATCCCTGGTCCTATAACACTTAGAGTACTGTCCAGTTATATAGTCAATCCCTGCTCCTATAATACTTAGAGTACTATCCAGTTATATGGTCAATCCCTGGTCCTATAACACTTAGAGTACTGTCCAGTTATATAGTCAATCCCTGGTCCTATAATACTTAGAGTACTGTCTGGTTATATGGTCAATCCCTGGTCCTATAATACTTAGAGTACTATCCAGTTATATAGTCAATCCCTGGTCCTATCACACTTAGAGTACTGTCCAGTTATATAGTCAATCCCTGGTCCTATAACCCTTAGAGTACTGTCCAGTTATATAGTCAATCCCTGGTCCTATAACACTTAGAGTACTGTCCAGTTATATAGTCAATCCCTGGTCCTATAACACTTAGAGTGCTGTCCAGTTATATAGTCAATCCCTGGTCCTATAACACTTAGACTACTGTCACGTTATATGGTCAATCCCTGGTCCTATCACACTTAGAGTACTGTCTGGTTATATAGTCAATCCCTGGTCCTATAACACTTAGAGTACTATCCAGTTATATAGTCAATCCCTGGTCCTATAACACTTAGAGTACTGTCACGTTATATAGTCAATCCCTGGTCCTATAACACTTAGAGTACTGTCCAGTTATATTGTCAATCCCTGGTCCTATAACACTTAGAGTACTGTCCAGTTATATAGTCAATCCCTGGTCCTATAATACTTAGAGTACTATCAAGTTATATGGTCAATCCCTGGTCCTATAATACTTAGAGTACTATCCAGTTATATGGTCAATCCCTGGTCCTGTCACACTTAGAGTAGTGTCCAGTTATATGGTCAATCCCTGGTCCTATCACACTTAGAGTAATGTCTGGTTATATAGTCAATCCCTGGTCCTATCACACTTAGAGTACTGTCACGTTATATGGTCAATCCCTGGTCCTATCACACTTAGAGTACTGTCTGGTTATATAGTCAATCCCTGGTCCTATAACACTTAGAGTGCTGTCCAGTTATATAGTCAATCCCTGGTCCTATAACACTTAGACTACTGTCACGTTATATGGTCAATCCCTGGTCCTATCACACTTAGAGTACTGTCTGGTTATATAGTCAATCCCTGGTCCTATAACACTTAGAGTACTATCCAGTTATATAGTCAATCCCTGGTCCTATAACACTTAGAGTACTGTCACGTTATATAGTCAATCCCTGGTCCTATAACACTTAGAGTACTGTCCAGTTATATTGTCAATCCCTGGTCCTATAACACTTAGAGTACTGTCCAGTTATATAGTCAATCCCTGGTCCTATAATACTTAGAGTACTATCAAGTTATATGGTCAATCCCTGGTCCTATAATACTTAGAGTACTATCCAGTTATATGGTCAATCCCTGGTCCTGTCACACTTAGAGTAGTGTCCAGTTATATGGTCAATCCCTGGTCCTATCACACTTAGAGTAATGTCTGGTTATATAGTCAATCCCTGGTCCTATCACACTTAGAGTACTGTCACGTTATATGGTCAATCCCTGGTCCTATCACACTTAGAGTACTGTCTGGTTATATAGTCAATCCCTGGTCCTATAACACTTAGAGTGCTGTCCAGTTATATAGTCAATCCCTGGTCCTATAACACTTAGACTACTGTCACGTTATATGGTCAATCCCTGGTCCTATCACACTTAGAGTACTGTCTGGTTATATAGTCAATCCCTGGTCCTATAACACTTAGAGTACTATCCAGTTATATAGTCAATCCCTGGTCCTATCACACTTAGAGTACTGTCCAGTTATATAGTCAATCCCTGGTCCTATAATACTTAGAGTACTATCCAGTTATATGGTCAATCCCTGGTCCTATAATACTTAGAGTACTATCCAGTTATATGGTCAATCCCTGGTCCTGTCACACTTAGAGTAGTGTCCGGTTATATGGTCAATCCCTGGTCCTATCACACTTAGAGTACTGTCTGGTTATATAGTCAATCCCTGGTCCTATCACACTTAGAGTACTGTCACGTTATATGGTCAATCCCTGGTCCTATCACACTTAGAGTACTGTCTGGTTATATAGTCAATCCCTGGTCCTATAACACTTAGAGTGCTGTCCAGTTATATAGTCAATCCCTGGTCCTATAACACTTAGACTACTGTCACGTTATATGGTCAATCCCTGGTCCTATCACACTTAGAGTACTGTCTGGTTATATAGTCAATCCCTGGTCCTATAACACTTAGAGTACTATCCAGTTATATAGTCAATCCCTGGTCCTATAACACTTAGAGTACTGTCACGTTATATGGTCAATCCCTGGTCCTATAATACTTAGAGTACTGTCTGGTTATATAGTCAATCCCTGGTCCTATAACACTTAGAGTACTGTCACGTTATATGGTCATCTGCAGCAAAGAAAAAGCTCCAAATGGCTCAAAACAGGGCAGCCAGATTAGCTCTTCATTAGTCTATCCGTATGCGTATTATTCAAATGCATCAGATTCTGTCATGGCTTCACGTTAAACCAAATTACTATCCGGTCTTGTGATTTTCATTAGGAATGTTATATTTAAAATAAAATAAAAAGTATTTTTCAGGCCAGTTAGTACATACCAGCAACACGTATAACCACCAAACCAGACAAACAAATTCAGGGTAGCTAAAACAACTCAATCCAAGGACAAATCACCTTAAATCTACAGTTTTAATTAGAGCCGTAGCTGAATGGCACTCTTTACCAATCCATATCTCTCAGCTGAATGGCACTCTTTACCAATCCATATCTCTCAGCTGAATGGCACTCTTTACCAATCCATATCTCTCAGCTGATTGGAACTCTTTACCAATCCATATTTCTAGCTGAATGGAACTCTTTACCAATCCATATCTCTCAGCTGATTGGAACTCTTTACCAATCCATATTTCTAGCTGAATGGAACTCTTTACCAATCCATATCTCTCAGCTGATTGGAACTCTTTACCAATCCATATCTCTCAGCTGATTGCAACTCTTTACCAATCCATATCTCTCAGCTGATTGCAACTCTTTACCAATCCATATCTCTCAGCTGATTGGAACTCTTTACCAATCCATATCTCTCAGCTGATTGGAACTCTTTACCAATCCATATCTCTCAGCTGATTGGAACTCTTTACCAATCCATATCTCTCAGCTGAATGGAACTCTTTACCAATCCATATCTCTCAGCTGATTGGAACTCTTTACCAATCCATATTTCTAGCTGAATGGAACTCTTTACCAATCCATATCTCTCAGCTGATTGGAACTCTTTACCAATCCATATTTCTAGCTGAATGGAACTCTTTACCAATCCATATCTCTCAGCTGATTGGAACTCTTTACCAATCCATATTTCTAGCTGAATGGAACTCTTTACCAATCCATATCTCTCAGCTGATTGGAACTCTTTACCAATCCATATCTCTCAGCTGATTGGAACTCTTTACCAATCCATATCTCTCAGCTGATTGGAACTCTTTACCAATCCATATCTCTCAGCTGATTGGAACTCTTTACCAATCCATATTTCTAGCTGAATGGAACTCTTTACCAATCCATATCTCTCAGCTGATTGGAACTCTTTACCAATCCATATCTCTCAGCTGATTGGAACTCTTTACCAATCCATATCTCTCAGCTGATTGGAACTCTTTACCAATCCATATCTCTCAGCTGATTGGAACTCTTTACCAATCCATATTTCTAGCTGAATGGAACTCTTTACCAATCCATATCTCTCAGCTGATTGGAACTCTTTACCAATCCATATCTCTCAGCTGATTGGAACTCTTTACCAATCCATATCTCTCAGCTGATTGGAACTCTTTACCAATCCATATCTCTCAGCTGATTGGAACTCTTTACCAATCTATATCTCTCAGCTGATTGGAACTCTTTACCAATCCATATCTCTCAGCTGATTGGAACTCTTTACCAATCCATATCTCTCAGACAAAAACTAAATCCACCTTCAAGAATAAAATAGAAAGAACATCTAATGCGATAGATCATGTTACTGGACAGGAAATAGAAAGAACATCTAATGTGATAGATCATGTTACTGGACAGGAAATAGAAAGAACATATAATGTGATAGACCATATGACTGGACAGGAAATAGACAGAACATCTAATGTGATAGACCATATGACTGGACAGGAAGTAGACAGAACAACTAATGTGATAGACCATATGACTGGACAGGAAGTAGACAGAACAACTAATGTGATAGACCATATGACTGGACAGGAAATAGAAAGAACATCTAATGTGATAGACCATATGACTGGACAGGAAGTAGACAGAACAACTAATGTGATAGACCATATGACTGGACAGGAAATAGAAAGAATCAACTGAATGTTAAATGTGTTTCCTGCCAGGTGTTTTTAATTGGCTGTATTGTCTACTTGTTGAATGTTTGTGAAGTCTTGATTTGTGGTTGTTTGTTAACTTGTTAACTGGTGTTGGACCCCAGGAAGATTAGCTAGCGTTACGGCGTTAGCTAATGGGGATCCTAATAAAAATTACACCTACTGAATGGACTGAAACACCTCAGTCACACACATGCTCTATATACTGAATGTACTGAATCACACATGCTATATACTGAATGTACTGAATCACACATGCTCTATATACTGAATTGACTGAATCAAACATGCTATATATACTGAATGGACTGAATCACACATGCTATATATACTGAATCACACATCTTATATATACTGAATGTACTGAATCACACATGCTATATGTACTGAATGGACTGAATCACACATCTTATATATACTGAATGTACTGAATCACACATGCTATATATACTGAATGTAGTGAATCACACATGCTATATATACTGAATGGACTGAATCACCTGTTTCAGCCAGACGTTGGTGGTCATCATCTGATTCTTCTCGTCCTGCAGAAAGGGAAAGAAAAAAGGTAAACGTAAAACAGAGGAGGCAAAAGACTGAGAATTACAGAGAAATACAGGGGTAGAGGGGAATGCTGTAGGTTTACACCAGGGTAAACAGGAACAGGGTTGGAGAGCCCTGGTATAAACCTACAGGACAGTAGCTCTCCAGGAATAGGGTTGGAGAGCCCTGGTATAAACCTATAGGACAGTAGCTCACCTGGAACAGGGTTGGAGAGCCCTGGTATAAACCTACAGGACAGTATCTCTCCAGGAACAGGGTTGGAGAGCCCTGGTATAAACCTACAGGACAGTATCTCTCCAGGAATAGGGTTGGAGAGCCCTGGTATAAACCTACAGGACAGTAGCTCACCTGGAACAGGGTTGGAGAGCCCTGGTATAAACCTACAGGACAGTATCTCTCCAGGAACAGGGTTGGAGAGCCCTGGTATAAACCTACAGGACAGTAGTTCTCCAGGAACAGGGTTGGAGAGCCCTGGTATAAACCTACAGGACAGTAAGCTCTCCAGGAACAGGGTTGGAGAGCCCTGGTATAAACCTACAGGACAGTATCTCTCCAGGAACAGGGTTGGAGAGCCCTGGTATAAACCTACAGGACAGTAGCTCACCTGGAACAGGGTTGGAGAGCCCTGGTATAAACCTACAGGACAGTATCTCTCCAGGAACAGGGTTGGAGAGCCCTGGTATAAACCTACAGGACAGTAGCTCACCTGGAACAGGGTTGGAGAGCCCTGGTGTAAACCTACAGGACAGTATCTCTCCAGGAACAGGGTTGGAGAGCCCTGGTATAAACCTACAGGACAGTAGCTCTCCAGGAACAGGGTTGGAGAGCCCTGGTGTAAACCTACAGGACAGTAGCTCTCCAGGAACAGGGTTGGAGAGCCCTGGTATAAACCTACAGGACAGTAGCTCTCCAGGAACAGGGTTGGAGAGCCCTGGTATAAACCTATAGGACAGTAGCTCTCCAGGAACAGGGTTGGAGAGCCCTGGTATAAACCTATAGGACAGTAGCTCTCCAGGAACAGGGTTGGAGAGCCCTGGTATAAACCTATAGGACAGTAGCTCTCCAGGAACAGGGTTGGAGAGCCCTGGTATAAACCTACAGGAGAGTATCTCTCCAGGAACAGGGTTGGACAGCCCTGGTATATACCTACAGGAGAGTATCTCTCCAGGAACAGGGTTGGACAGCCCTGGTGTAAACCTACAGGACAGTATCTCTCCAGGAACAGGGTTGGAGAGCCCTGGTATAAACCTACAGGACAGTATCTCTCCAGGAACAGGGTTGGAGAGCCCTGGTATAAACCTACAGGACAGTAGCTCTCCAGGAACAGGGTTGGACAGCCCTGGTATAAACCTACAGGACAGTATCTCTCCAGGTACAGGGTTGGAGAGCCCTGGTATAAACCTACAGGACAGTATCTCTCCAGGAACAGGGTTGGAGAGCCCTGGTATAAACCTACAGGACAGTAGCTCTCCAGGAACAGGGTTGGAGAGCCCTGGTATAAACCTACAGGACAGTATCTCTCCAGGATCAGGGTTGGAGAGCCCTGGTATTAATCTACAGGACAGTATCTCTCCAGGAACAGGGTTGGAGAGCCCTTTCCCTACAGGAAAGTAACAGTAGAGGTTCTCATGACGTTCAAGAAAGAAAGAAAGAGACATAACATAGCCAGCAGCATTTCACTTTAATCTCCTGGTGGATGGGAAGTTGCACTCTCTCTCTCCCTCTGCCCCAAGGGCTGCAGTGTTCACGGAGAAACCGTGATACAATAGGAAAGGTAGTTAAAAGTTGCCCGAAGTGATGAGGTGCAGGAGGTTGTCAAAACATTAGGAACACTACCCTAATATTGAGTAGCACCTCGTTTTGCCCTCAGAAAAGCCTCAATTCACAGGGGCATGGACAACAAGACAACATGTTTCCACACAGATGCTGGTTTGTTTGTTACTCTCTGTTTCTGTTCGTCACTGTTTCCCTGTTTCTTCTCTTACGTTACTGTTTATGTTTGTTTCTGTTTGTTTCTGTTTGTTACTGATTCTGTTTGTTTGTGTTTGTTACTGTTTCTGTTTGTTACTGATTCTGTTTGTTACTGATTCTGTTTGTTTGTGTTTGTTACTGATTCTGTTTATTACTGTTTGTTACTGTTTCTGTTTGTTACTGTTTCTGTTTGTTTCTGTTTGTTTCTGTTTGTTACTGTTTCTGTTTGTTATTGTTTGTTTCTGTTTGTTTCTGTTTGTTTCTGTTTGTTATTGTTTCTGTTTGTTTCTGTTTCTGTTTGTTTCTGTTTGTTTCTGTTTGTTACTGTTTCTGTTTGTTTCTGTTTGTTTCTGTTTCTGTTTGTTTCTGTTTGTTTCTGTTTGTTACTGATTCTGTTTGTTTCTGTTTCTGTTTGTTTCTGTTTGTTACTGATTCTGTTTGTTTGTGTTTGTTTGTGTTTGTTACTGATTCTGTTTGTTTCTGTTTCTGTTTGTTACTGATTCTGTTTGTTACTGTTTCTGCTTGTTTCTGTTTGTTACTGTTTCTGTTTGTTTCTGTTTGTTACTGATTCTGTTTGTTTCTGTTTGTTTGTGTTTGTTACTGATTCTGTTTGTTTCTGTTTCTGTTTGTTTCTGTTTGTTTGTGTTTGTTACTGATTCTGTTTGTTTCTGTTTGTTACTGTTTCTGTTTGTTTCTGTTTGTTTCTGTTTCTGTTTGTTTCTGTTTGTTTGTGTTTGTTACTGTTTCTGTTTGTTTCTGTTTGTTTCTGATTCTGTTTGTGTTTGTTTCTGTTTCTGTTTGTTTCTGATTCTGTTTGTTTCTGTTTGTTTCTGTTTCTGTTTCTGTTTGTTTCTGTTTCTGTTTGTTTCTGTTTGTTTCTGTTTCTGTTTGTTTCTGTTTCTGTTTGTTACTGTTTGTTTCTGTTTGTTTCTGTATCTGTTTCTGTTTGTTACTGTTTGTTTCTGTTTCTCTGTTTCTGTTTGTTTCTGTTTCTGTTTGTTTCTGTTTCTCTGTTTCTGTTTGTTTCTGTTTCTGTTTCTGTTTGTTTCTGTTTCTGTTTGTTACTGTTTCTGTTTGTTTCTGTTTCTCTGTTTCTGTTTGTTACTGTTTCTGTTTGTTTCTGTTTCTCTGTTTCTGTTTGTTTCTGTTTCTGTTTCTGTTTGTTTCTGTTTCTGTTTGTTTCTGTTTCTGTTTGTTTCTGTTTCTCTGTTTCTGTTTGTTTCTGTTTCTGTTTCTGTTTGTTTCTGTTTCTGTTTGTTACTGTTTCTTTCTGTTTCTCTGTTTCTGTTTGTTTCTGTTTGTTACTGTTTCTTTCTGTTTCTCTGTTTCTGTTTGTTTCTGTTTGTTACTGTTTCTGTTTCTGTTTGTTATTGTTTCTCTGTTTCTGTTTGTTACTGTTTCTGTTTGTTACTGTTTCTGTTTGTTACTGTTTGTTTCTGTTTCTGTTTCTGTTTCTGTTTGTTTCTGTTTCTGTTTCTGTTTGTTTCTGTTTCTGTTTCTGTTTCTGTTTGTTTCTGTTTCTGTTTCTGTTTGTTTCTGTTTCTGTTTGTTTCTGTTTCTGTTTCTCTGTTTCTGTTTGTTTCTGTTTCTTTCTGTTTTTCTGTTTCTGTTTGTTTCTGTTTCTGTTTGTTTCTGTTTCTGTTTCTCTGTTTCTGTTTGTTTCTGTTTCTTTCTGTTTTTCTGTTTCTGTTTGTTTCTGTTTGTTACTGTTTCTGTTTCTGTTTCTGTTTGTTACTGTTTCTGTTTCTGTTTCTGTTTCTCTGTTTCTGTTTGTTTCTGTTTCTGTTTCTGTTTGTTACTGTTTCTCTGTTTCTGTTTGTTTCTGTTTGTTTCTGTTTGTTTCTGTTTCTGTTTCTGTTTCTGTTTCTGTTTGTTACTGTTTGTTTCTGTTTCTGTTTGTTTCTGTTTGTTTCTGTTTGTTTCTGTTTGTTTCTGTTTCTGTTTCTGTTTCTGTTTGTTTCTGTTTCTGTTTGTTTCTGTTTCTGTTTGTTACTGTTTGTTTCTGTTTCTGTTTCTGTTTCTGTTTCTGTTTCTGTTTCTGTTTGTTTCTGTTTCTGTTTGTTTCTGTTTGTTTCTGTTTGTTACTGTTTGTTTGTGTTTGTGTTTGTGTTTGTGTTTCTGTTTCTGTTTGTTACTGTTTGTTTCTGTTTGTTACTGTTTGTTTCTGTTTCTGTTTCTGTTTCTGTTTCTGTTTCTGTTTCTGTTTGTTTCTGTTTCTGTTTGTTTCTGTTTGTTACTGTTTGTTTCTGTTTGTTACTGTTTGTTTCTGTTTCTGTTTCTGTTTCTCTTTGTTTCTGTTTGTTTGTTTCTGTTTGTTTCTGTTTGTTACTGTTTCTGTTTGTTACTGTTTCTTTCTGTTTCTCTGTTTCTGTTTGTTTCTGTTTCTGTTTGTTACTGTTTCTGTTTGTTACTGTTTCTGTTTGTTACTGTTTCTTTCTGTTTCTCTGTTTCTGTTTGTTTCTGTTTCTGTTTGTTACTGTTTCTGTTTGTTACTGTTTCTGTTTCTTTCTGTTTCTCTGTTTCTGTTTGTTTCTGTTTCTGTTTGTTACTGTTTCTGTTTGTTTCTGTTTCTGTTTGTTTCTGTTTGTTACTGTTTCTGTTTCTGTTTGTTACTGTTTGTTTCTGTTTCTGTTTCTGTTTCTGTTTGTTTCTGTTTGTTACTGTTTCTGTTTCTGTTTGTTACTGTCTGTTTCTGTTTGTTTCTGTTTCTGTTTCTCTGTTTCTGTTTGTTACTGTTTCTCTGTTTCTGTTTGTTACTGTTTCTCTGTTTCTGTTTGTTTCTGTTTGTTTCTGTTTGTTTCTGTTTCTGTTTGTTTCTGTTTGTTTGTTTCTGTTTGTTTCTGTTTGTTTCTGTTTCTGTTTCTGTTTCTGTTTGTTAATGTTTCTGTTTGTTTCTGTTTCTGTTTCTGTTTCTGTTTGTTTCTGTTTCTGTTTGTTTCTGTTTGTTTCTGTTTGTTTCTGTTTGTTTCTGTTTGTTTCTGTTTCTGTTTGTTACTGTTTCTTTCTGTTTCTCTGTTTCTGTTTCTGTTTCTGTTTGTTAATGTTTCTGTTTGTTTCTGTTTGTTTCTGTTTCTGTTTGTTTCTGTTTCTCTGTTTCTGTTTGTTTCTGTTTCTGTTTGTTACTGTTTCTGTTTGTTTCTGTTTCTGTTTGTTTCTGTTTCTGTTTGTTACTGTTTCTGTTTCTGTTTGTTACTGTTTGTTTCTGTTTCTGTTTCTGTTTCTGTTTGTTTCTGTTTCTGTTTCTGTTTGTTTCTGTTTCTGTTTCTCTGTTTCTGTTTGTTACTGTTTGTTTCTGTTTGTTACTGTTTCTCTGTTTCTGTTTGTTTCTGTTTGTTTCTGTTGGTTTCTGTTTGTTACTGTTTGTTTCTGTTTCTGTTTCTGTTTGTTTCTGTTTCTGTTTCTGTTTCTGTTTCTGTTTGTTTCTGTTTCTGTTTGTTTCTGTTTCTCTGTTTCTGTTTCTGTTTCTGTTTCTGTTTGTTTCTGTTTCTGTTTCTGTTTGTTTCTGTTTCTGTTTGTTTCTGTTTCTGTTTGTTACTGTTTGTTTCTGTTTGTTTCTGTTTGTTACTGTTTGTTTCTGTTTGTTACTGTTTCCCTGTTTCTGTTTGTTACTGTTTCTCTGTCTCTTTCTTCCTCTGTCCACAGGTCCTGTCAGTCGCTACTCACCACATCAATGAGCTGTGCTATGGAGAGTCCGAACTTGACGATGACCACATCTGAGATGTTGGGTACGGGCCTGGACCACTTGTTGTACCCGATGAAGAGCTTCTTGAAGAGCTCGTCCTCCGCATGTGAGTGGGTCTTCTCATGACAGAAAACTAACAGGGAGGGGTCAGAGAGTTCTTTATAGCAAACCATTTCTCAGGTACAATTATGCACAGATGTATTGTGCTTTAAAGAGTTTTTTCCCAGTGTATTCTTTCTATTTCTAATCAATAACGTATACAGCTAAAATAACTATTTCATACCGCCAGATTTGTAATATGGCTACTCTTATTTCAAATCCTACAAGTTGAAGGACAATACAATTTAACAAATACAGCAAATATATGACGGGTATGGATCAGAAAATTTGTGATATGAGATTTTTTTTAAACCTTTGTCTGTAAAAAAATGAGAGAGAGAAAGAGAGAAATCTCCCCACTTGTAGGCCTTCCTCATTTATGAATCCATTGTCCCCTCTTTTGACTTGACTGTAGTTGTTGGTACAGCTGTATGGTTGTGAGACCTTCCGTTAATCAAATGAACTCTGACACAGATTTGAACGAGCTGACAGACTGACATTGAAAACAAACTTTATTAATCGCTGTCCTTTTATTGTGAGGAACTGCAGATTTATCAGAAGAAGAAAAAAATTATTCAGTTTTGTCCTCTGTTAAAAGTGAGTAACGCCACACACGCACACATAGTGTACGGGGTGCGTAACTGGTGGAAGGGAAGTCAAACGCAGGAGAGCAGAACTTGGTGAATAGCCAAATTTAATATATAAAACTAACGGCATATAAAAGAACAAACACGTGGGTACAAAACCCGTAGCGCACCAGTCACACATGGCACGTGGGTACAAAACCCGTAGCGCACCAGTCACACATGGCACGTGGGTACAAAACCCGTAGCGCACCAGTCACACATGGCACGTGGGTACAAAACCCGTAGCTCACCAGTCACACATAGTGTACGGGTACAAAACCCGTAGCTCACCAGTCACACATAGTGTACGGGTACAAAACCCGTAGCGCACCAGTCACACATAGTGTACGGGTACAAAACCCGTAGCGCACCAGTCACACATGGCACGTGGGTACAAAACCCGTAGCTCACCAGTCACACATGGCACGTGGGTACAAAACCCGTAGCGCACCAGTCACACATGGCACGTGGGTACAAAACCCGTAGCGCACCAGTCACACATAGTGTACGGGTACAAAACCCGTAGCTCACCAGTCACACATAGTGTACGGGTACAAAACCCGTAGCGCACCAGTCACACATGGCACGTGGGTACAAAACCCGTAGCGCACCAGTCACACATGGCACGTGGGTACAAAACCCGTAGCTCACCAGTCACACATAGTGTACGGGTACAAAACCCGTAGCTCACCAGTCACACATGGCACGTGGGGACAAAACCCGTAGCTCACCAGTCACACATGGCACGTGGGTACAAAACCCGTAGCGCACCAGTCACACATGGCACGTGGGTACAAAACCCGTAGCTCACCAGTCACACATAGTGTACGGGTACAAAACCCGTAGCTCACCAGTCACACATAGTGTACGGGTACAAAACCCGTAGCGCACCAGTCACACATAGTGTACGGGTACAAAACCCGTAGCTCACCAGTCACACATGGCACGTGGGGACAAAACCCGTAGCTCACCAGTCACACATGGCACATGGGGACAAAACCCGTAGCTCACCAGTCACACATGGCACATGGGGACAAAACCCGTAGCACACCAGTCACACATGGCACGTGGGGACAAAACCCGTAGCTCACCAGTCACACATGGCACGTGGGTACAAAACCCGTAGCTCACCAGTCACACATGGCACATGGGGACAAAACCCGTAGCTCACCAGTCACACATGGCACGTGGGGACAAAACCCGTAGCTCACCAGTCACACATGGCACAAGAACGTACAAATAAACAATTCCCGACAAGGACATGGGGGGGAAACAGAGGGAACATATACAACATGTAATTAGGGAATTGAAACCAGGTGTGTGTGAAAACAAGACAAAACAAATGGAACATGAAAAATGGATCGGCGATGGCTAGTAGACCGGTGACGTCGACCAAGGAGAGGAACTGACTTCGGCAGAAGTCGTGACACATAGACACACTTTGCAGATGCTGTTGCTACTCTGTTTATTATGATATAGCCTGATTGACTAGTCACTGGGCGCGTTTGAGTGGATCACTTTTGTCAAGTCGGAGACCATCGTTGTTGCATTATGGTTATAGAAATTGTCCGACTTGCGACTACTTGTCGATTGCATGAACTTTAAATAATAAAGTGATCAAAAGGCCATGCAGGTGTTGATGAAGTCTCCTTCAGGTCTCTCTGCAGTAGATACTCACCCACTGTACCATGCCGTCCTCAGTTGCATTGTGGGAGGAACTATGTATCAACCAATCGTTAGGGTGTTTTTGTTTGACCCACGCAAACGTGGCCAAAGAAGTGACTGAAACAGGAAGCGACTTTGCTGTGAGTTATGATCAGAGCCTTTCTGTTGGAAAACCACTACAGGGTCCTACTTTTGGCTATTGCAAGATGCAACTCCCCGAGTTCCGTCTACAGTCGGCTTAGTTAGGATTACCACTCGAACACACCCTCTGATTGACATTCTTGTTGTACCAAATGGATGGATGGATCTCTCTCTCTCTCTCTCTCTGTGTGTGTGTACGTAATCATTCAATTACACATAAATTGACCTACTCCCCAATGGCACCCTATTCCCAGTATAGAGCTATTATCCACAGGGCTCTGGTCAAAACTAGTGCACTACATAGGGAATAGTGCTCTGGTCTAAAGTAGTGCACTATATAGGGAATAGGGCTCTGGTCTAAAGTAGTGCACTATGTAGAGAATAGGGCTCTGGTCTAAAGTAGTGCACTATATAGGGAATAGGGCTCTGGTCTAAAGTAGTGCACTATATAGGGAATAGGGCTCTGGTTTAAAGTAGTGCACTATATAGGGAATAGGGCTCAGGTCTAAAGTAGTGCACTACATAGGGAATAGGGCTCTGGTCTAAAGTAGTGCACTACATAGGGAATAGGGCTCTGGTCTAAAGTAGTGCACTACATAGGGAATAGGGTTCCATTTGTGTCTGAGCTATGAGTTAATCCATCCGTCTCAGTCAGAAGGGGTTGTGGGGCCAACCTCATACACTAAGCTGCCAGCAAGCTGTCATTCAGGATGACACAGACTCTAAAACATAAACCATTTAATGCTCTCTATTCAACTCAATGTGAATTCAGTGAATATGAACAAATATCTTCCTGAACTGACATGGCCTTATGGCATAACACCTGACTGAGTTTACTGAGTGACACCCCCGAGCTGAGCTGGACATACACTATTTAGTGCACTACCTACACTGAGTGGACAAAGCATTAAGAACACCTGCTCGTTCCATGACATAGACCGACCAGGTGAATCCAGGTGAAAGATATGATCCCCTTCAAATAATGTAGCGAAATGCTTGTCTTCCTAGCTCCAACAGTGCAGTAGTATCTAACTAAATGCTTGTGTTCCTAGCTCCAACAGTGCAGTAGTATGTAACTAAATGCTTGTCTTCCTAGCTCCAACAGTTTTTTAAAATTTTTACCTTTATTTAACTAGGCAAGTCAGTTAAGAACAAATTCTTATTTTCAATAACAGCCTAGGACAGATTTGTACCTTGTCAGCTCGGGGGTTTGAACTTGCAACCTTCCGGTTACTAGTCCAACGCTCTAACCACTAGGCTACCCTGCCGCCCCAGTGCAGTGCAGTAGTATCTAACTAAATGCTTGTCTTCCTAGCTCCAACAGTGCAGTAATATCTAACAATTAACAACAACACACACACACATGCATCTAAAAGAAAAGGAATGAAATTAAGAAATACATTTTAGGACGAAAGCTATGATCCCTTATCAATGTCACCTTGGTGTTAAATCAACTTCAATCAGTGTAGATGGAGGGGAGGAGACGGGTTAAAGAAGGATTTTTAAGGTTTGAGACAACTGAGACATGGGATTGTGTACGTGTGCCATTCAGAGGGTGAATGGGCAAGACAAAAGATTTAAGTGCCTTTTAACATGGTATGGTAGTAGGTGACAGGCGCACCGGTTTGTGCCAAGAACTGCAACGCTGCTGGGTATTTCATGTGCAACAGTTTCCTGTGCTCATCCAGAATGGTCCACAATCATTGGAGTCATTAAGTGGTCAGCTTCCCTGTGGAATGCTTTGTAGAGCCCCGACGAACTGAGGCTGTTCTGAGCGCAAAAAGTGTGTGTGGGGGGGTTAACTCAATATTAAATCAAATCAAATGTTATTGGTCACATGCACCAAATACAACAGTTGTAGACTGAACAGTGAAATGCTTACTTACAAGCACATTCCCAACAGTTCAGCATTAAAAAGTAAGACAAATGAAACTGAGTTCAATATCCAAGGAGTACCAGTACTGAGTTCAATATCCAAGGAGTACCAGGACTGAGTCAATATCCAAGGAGTACCAGGACTGAGTCAATATCCAAGGAGTACCAGGACTGAGTCAATATCCAAGGAGTACCAGTACTGAGTTCAATATCCAAGGAGTACCAGGACTGAGTTCAATATCCAAGGAGTACCAGGACTGAGTCAATATCCAAGGAGTACCAGGACTGAGTCAATATACAAGGAGTACCAGGACTGAGTTCAATATCCAAGGAGTACCAGGACTGAGTTCAATATCCAAGGAGTACCAGGACTGAGTCAATATCCAAGGAGTACCAGGACTGAGTCAATATACAAGGAGTACCAGGACTGAGTTCAATATCCAAGGAGTACCAGGACTGAGTCAATATCCAAGGAGTACCAGGACTGAGTCAATATCCAAGGAGTACCAGTACTGAGTCAATATCCAAGGAGTACCAGGACTGAGTCAATATCCAAGGAGTACCAGGACTGAGTCAATATCCAAGGAGTACCAGGACTGAGTCAATATCCAAGGAGTACCAGTACTGAGTTAATATCCAAGGAGTACCAGAACTGAGTCAATATACAAGGAGTACCAGGACTGAGTCAATATCCAAGGAGTACCAGGACTGAGTCAATATCCAAGGAGTACCAGGACTGAGTCAATATCCAAGGGGTATGAGGCAGTTGATGTAATACAGTACGTAGATGTGGGTGAAGGTGACTAGGCAATTAGGAAATACATTTGGAAAGTATTCAGACCTCTTGACTTTTTCCCCATTTTGTTACATTACAGCCTTATTCTGAAATTGATTAAAACCTTTTTTTCCTCATCAATCTACACACAATACCCCATAATGGCAAAGCAAAAAGATTATTATTTTATTTTCTAATTGAAAATTTATAAAACAAAAAAACTGAAATGACATTTAAATACTGTAAGTTTTCAGACCCTTTACTCATTACTTTGTTGAAGCACTTTTGGCAGCGATTACAGCCTCGAGTATTCATCGGTATGACGCTACTAGCTTGACACATCTGTATTTGGGGAGTTTCTCCCATTCTTCTCTGCAGATCCTCTCAAGCTCTGTCAGGCTCTGTCATAGCTGCACAGCTATTTGCAGGTCTCTCCAGAGATGTCAGATCGGGTTCAAGACCGGGCTCTGGCTGGGCCACTCAAGGACATTCAGAGACTTGTCCCGAAGCCACTCATGTATTGTCTTGGCTATGTACTTAGGGTCGTTGTCCTGTTGGAAGGTGAACCTTCGCCCCAGTCTGAGGGCCAGGGCTCGCTGTAGCAGGTTTTCATCAAAGATCTCTCTGTACTTTGTTTAGTAAATCTTTTGCTCGATCCTGACTAGTCTCCCAGTCCCTGCCGCTGAAGAACATATCCACAGCATGATGCTGCCATCACCATTCGTCACTGTAGGGATGGTGCCAGGTTTCCTCCAGTCATGACGCTTGGTATTCAGGCCAAAGAGTTCAATCTTGGTTTCATCAGAACAGAGAATCTTGTTTCTCATGATCTGAGAGTCTATTAGGTGCCTTTTGGCATACTCCAAGCGGGCTGTCATGTGCCTTTTATTAAGAAGTGGCTTCCATCTGGCCACTCTACCATAAAGGTCTGATTGGTGGAGTGCTGCAGAGATGGTTGTCCTTCTGGAAGGTTCTCCCATATCCACAGAGGAACTCTGGAACTCTGTCAGAGTGACCATCAGGTTCTTGTTCACCTCCCTGACCAAGGCTCTTCTCCCCTGATTATTCCGTTTTTCTATAAATGCTATAAAAATGCTATACAAATGTTTTGGTACCCTTCCCCAGATCTCTGCCGTGACACAATCCTGTCTCGGAGCTCTATGGACAATTCCTTCAACCTCATGGCTTGGTTTTTGCTCTGACATGCACTGTCAACTGTGGGACCTTATAGATATATAATCATATGTATAGACAGCCTTTCCAAATAATTTCCAATCAATTGAATTTACCACAGATGGATTCCAATCAAGTTGTAGAAACATCTCAAGGATGATCAATGGAAACAGAATTCACTTGAGTTTAATTTCTCATAGCAAAGGGTCTGAATACTTTATGAGGTATTTCAGTTTTTTAAACTTGTTTTCCCTTTTTCATTATGTATTGTGTGTAGATTGTTACATATTAAATGTATAAAAAAAAATCTCAAACAGAGAAAAAGAGTGAAGGAGTCTGAATACTTGCTAATGCACTGTTTAATACAAATGGAGTAGCAGCAGCATTATTAAAGTGTGTGTGTGTGAGTGTGTGTGTGTGTGTGTGTGTGTGTGTGTGTGTGTGTGTGTGTGTGTGTGTGTGTGTGTGTGTGTGTGTGTGTGAGTGTGTGTGTGTGTGTGTGTGTGTGTGTGTGTGTGTGTGTGTGTGTGTGTGTGTGTGTGTGTGTGTGTGTGTGTGTGCGGCGTCAATGTGTGTATGTGTGAGTGTGTGTGTGTGCGGCGTCAATGTGTGTATGTGTGAGTGTGTGTGTGTGCGGCGTCAATGTGTGTGTGTGTGTGTGTGTGTGTGTGTGTGTGTGCGGCGTCAATGTGTGTGTGTGTGTGTGTGTGTGTGTGTGTGTGTGTGTGTGTGTGTGTGTGTAGAGTCCAGTCAGTGTGGGTAGAGTCCAGTCAGTGTGGGTAGAGTCCAGTCAGTGTGGGTAGAGTCCAGTCAGTGTGGGTAGAGTCCAGTCAGTGTGGGTAGAGTCCAGTCAGTGTGTGGGTAGAGTCCAGTCAGTGTGGGTAGTCCAGTCAGTGTGTGGGTAGAGTCCAGTCAGTGTGTGGGTAGAGTCCAGTCAGTGTGGGTAGAGTCCAGTCAGTGTGTGGGTAGAGTCCAGTCAGTGTGGGTAGAGTCCAGTCAGTGTGTGGGTAGAGTCCAGTCAGTGTGTGGGTAGAGTCCAGTCAGTGTGGGTAGAGTCCAGTCAGTGTGTGGGTAGAGTCCAGTCAGTGTGGGTAGAGTCCAGTCAGTGTGTGGGTAGAGTCCAGTCAGTGTGTGGGTAGAGTCCAGTCAGTGTGTGGGTAGAGTCCAGTCAGTGTGTGGGTAGAGTCCAGTCAGTGTGTGGGTAGAGTCCAGTCAGTGTGTGGGTAGAGTCCAGTCAGTGTGGGTAGAGTCCAGTCAGTGTGTGGGTAGAGTCCAGTCAGTGTGTGGGTAGAGTCCAGTCAGTGTGTGGGTAGAGTCCAGTCAGTGTGTGGGTAGAGTCCAGTCAGTGTGTGGGTAGAGTCCAGTCAGTGTGTGGGTAGAGTCCAGTCAGTGTGTGGGTAGAGTCCAGTCAGTGTGGGTAGAGTCCAGTCAGTGTGGGTAGAGTCCAGTCAGTGTGGGTAGAGTCCAGTCAGTGTGTGGGTAGAGTCCAGTCAGTGTGTGGGTAGAGTCCAGTCAGTGTGTGGGTAGAGTCCAGTCAGTGTGTGGGTAGTCCAGTCAGTGTGTGGGTAGAGTCCAGTCAGTGTGGGTAGAGTCCAGTCAGTGTGGGTAGAATCCAGTCAGTGTGTGGGTAGAGTCCAGTCAGTGTGTGGGTAGAGTCCAGTCAGTGTGTGGGTAGAGTCCAGTCAGTGTGTGGGTAGAGTCCAGTCAGTGTGTGGGTAGAGTCCAGTCAGTGTGTGGGTAGAGTCCAGTCAGTGTGGGTAGAGTCCAGTCAGTGTGTGGGTAGAGTCCAGTCAGTGTGTGGGTAGAGTCCAGTCAGTGTGGGTAGAGTCCAGTCAGTGTGTGGGTAGAGTCCAGTCTGTGTGTGGGTAGAGTCCAGTCAGTGTGTGGGTAGAGTCCAGTCAGTGTGGGTAGAGTCCAGTCAGTGTGTGGGTAGAGTCCAGTCAGTGTGTGGGTAGAGTCCAGTCAGTGTGTGGGTAGAGTCCAGTCAGTGTGTGGGTAGAGTCCAGTCAGTGTGTGGGTAGAGTCCAGTCTGTGTGTGGGTAGAGTCCAGTCAGTGTGTGGGTAGAGTCCAGTCAGTGTGTGGGTAGAGTCCAGTCAGTGTGTGGGTAGAGTCCAGTCAGTGTGTGGGTAGAGTCCAGTCAGTGTTTGGGTAGAGTCGAGTCAGTGTTTGGGTAGAGTCCAGTCAGTGTGTGGGTAGAGTCCAGTCAGTGTGTGGGTAGAGTCCAGTCAGTGTGTGGGTAGAGTCCAGTCAGTGTGGGTAGAGTCCAGTCAGTGTGTGGGTAGAGTCCAGTCAGTGTGCATAAAGAGTCAGTGCAAAACAAGATAAATAAATAATTAAAAGGGGGTCAATGTTAATTGTCAGGGTAACCACTTGATTAACTGTTCAGCAGTGTTAGTTGACGATCCCTGGTCTACTATAATGGAGTACTGGAAGTGATAGTTGATGATCGCTGGTCTACTATAATGGGGTACTGGAAGTGATAATTGATGATCCCTGGTCTACTATATTGGAGTACTGGAAGTGATAGTTGATGATCCCTGGTCTACTATTATGGGGTACTGGAAGTGATAATTGATGATCCCTGGTCTACTATAATGGGGTACTGGAAGTGATAATTGATGATCCCTGGTCTACTATATTGGAGTACTGGAAGTGATAGTTGATGATCCCTGGTCTACTATTATGGAGTACTGGAAGTGATAGTTGATGATCGCTGGTCTACTATAATGGAGTACTGGAAGTGATAGTTGATGATCGCTGGTCTACTATAATGGCGTACTGGAAGTGATAGTTGATGATCGCTGGTCTACTATAATGGAGTACTGGAAGTGATAGTTGATGATCGCTGGTCTACTATAATGGAGTACTGGAAGTGATAGTTGATGATCGCTGGTCTACTATTATGGAGTACTGGAAGTGATAGTTGATGATCGCTGGTCTACTATAATGGAGTACTGGAAGTGATAGTTGATGATCGCTGGTCTACTATAATGGAGTACTGGAAGTGATAGTTGATGATCGCTGGTCTACTATTATGGAGTACTGGAAGTGATAGTTGATGATCGCTGGTCTACTATAATGGAGTACTGGAAGTGATAGTTGATGATCGCTGGTCTACTATAATGGTGTACTGGAAGTGATAGTTGATGATCCCTGGTCTACTATTATGGAGTACTGGAAGTGATAGTTGATGATCCCTGGTCTACTATTATGGAGTACTGGAAGTGATAGTTGATGATCGCTGGTCTACTATAGTGGAGTACTGGAAGTGATAGTTGATGATCGCTGGTCTACTATAATGGAGTACTGGAAGTGATAGTTGATGATCGCTGGTCTACTATTATGGAGTACTGGAAGTGATAGTTGATGATCGCTGGTCTACTATAATGGAGTACTGGAAGTGATAGTTGATGATCGCTGGTCTACTATAATGGTGTACTGGAAGTGATAGTTGATGATCCCTGGTCTACTATTATGGAGTACTGGAAGTGATAGTTGATGATCCCTGGTCTACTATTATGGAGTACTGGAAGTGATAGTTGATGATCGCTGGTCTACTATAGTGGAGTACTGGAAGTGATAGTTGATGATCCCTGGTCTACTATTATGGAGTACTGGAAGTGATAGTTGATGATCCCTGGTCTACTATTATGGAGTGCTGGAAGTGATAGTTGATGATCCCTGGTCTACTATAATGAAGGTGTAGTAGCAGTAGTAATTGTCTGATTCTGGTGAATCACATTGCATCACATCACACTTTAATTACGTGGACACTTGAAGCTCCGCTGTGATTGGGGCCAGACAGTTCAAGGTGTGTAGTACCAGGGGCCGGACAGTTCAAGGTGTGTAGTACCAGGGGCCGGACAGTTCAAGGTCGAGAGCCGTGGGTCCCCCGAAACACAACCCAGCCAAGCCACACTGCTTTTTGACACAATGCCCATCCAACCTGGAAGCCAGCTGCACCAATGAGTCGGAGGAAACACCGTACACCTGGCGACCGTGTCAGTGTGCATTGCGCCCAGCTCGCCACAGGAGTCGCTAGTGCGTGATGGGACAAGAACATCCCTGCCGGGCAAACCTTCCCCTAACTCGGACGATGCTGGGCCAGTTGTGCACCACCCCATAGGCCTCCCGGTTGCGGCCGGCTGCGACAGAGCCTGGACACGAACCAGTATATCTAGTGGCACAGCAAGCACTACGATGCAGTGCCTTAGACCACTGCGCCACTCGGGAGTGAAATGCTTTCTTACGGCCCGAGGTAATAACTAGGCTATGTAGACATGGTACCAGTACTGAGGTAATAACTAGGCTATGTACACATGGTACCAGTACTGAGGTAATAACTAGGCTATGTACACATGGTACCAGTACTGAGGTAATAACTTGGCTATGTACACATGGTATCAGTACTGAGGTAATAACTAGGCTGTGTACACATGATACTAGTACTGAGTCGATGTGCAGCAGCACGAGGTATTTGAGGTAGATACAGGGCCTTCAGACAGTATTCAAACCCCTTTTTCCACATTTTGTTGTGTTACAGCTTGAATTTAAAATGGATTAACTGGCCTACACATAATACCACATAATGTACAAGTGGAATTATGTTTTCAATATGTATTCATATTCATATATATATATATATTTTTATATTCCAAAACATGCATGCTGTTTGCAATAAGGAACTAAAGTAGAACTGCAAAACATGTGACAACGAAATTAACTGTTTTTCCTGAATAGAGAGCATTATGTTTTGGGGGAAATCCAACACAACACATTGTACAACTCTCCATATTTTCAAGCATGGTGGTGGCTGCATCATGTTATAGGTATGCTTGTCATCAGCAAGGACTAGGGAGCTTTTAAGGATAAACTGAAATGGAATAGAGCTAAGCATTGTCAAAATCCTAGATGAAAACCTGGTTCAGTCTGCTTTCCACCAGACACTGGGATTCACCTTTCAGCAGGACAATGACCTAAAACACAAGGCCAAATCTACACTGAAGTTGACTACCAAGATGACATTGAATGTTCCTGAGTGGCCAAGTTACTGTGTTGATTTACATCAGCTTGAAAATCTATGGCAAGACATGAAAATGGCTGTTTGTAGCAATGATCAACAACCAATTTAACAGAGCTTGAAGAATAAAAAAATAAAATAATGGCCAAATATTGTACAATCCAGGTGTGCAAAGCTCTTAGAGACTGACCCAGAAAGACTCACAGCTCTTAGAGACTGACCCTGAAAGACTCATAGCTCTTAGAGACTGACCCAGAAAGACTCACAGCTCTCAGAGACTTACCCAGAAAGACTCACAGCTCTTAGAGACGTACCCAGATAGACTCACAGCTCTTAGAGACGTACCCAGATAGACTCACAGCTCTTAGAGACGTACCCAGAAAGACTCACAGCTCTCAGAGACTTACCCAGAAAGACTCACAGCTCTTAGAGACTTACCCAGAAAGACTCACAGCTCTTAGAGACTTACCCAGAAAGACTCACAGCTCTCAGAGACTTACCCAGAAAGACTCACAGCTCTTAGAGACGTACCCAGAAAGACTCACAGCTCTTAGAGACGTACCCAGAAAGACTCACAGCTCTTAGAGACGTACCCAGAAAGACTCACAGCTCTTAGAGACGTACCCAGAAAGACTCACAGCTCTTAGAGACGTACCCAGAAAGACTCACAGCTCTCAGAGACGTACCCAGAAAGACTCACAGCTCTCAGAGACTTACCCAGAAAGACTCAGAGCTCTTAGAGACGTACCCAGAAAGACTCACAGCTCTTAGAGACGTACCCAGAAAGACTCACAGCTCTCAGAGACTTACCCAGAAAGACTCACAGCTCTTAGAGACGTACCCAGATAGACTCACAGCTCTTAGAGACGTACCCAGATAGACTCACAGCTCTTAGAGACGTACCCAGAAAGACTCACAGCTCTCAGAGACTTACCCAGAAAGACTCACAGCTCTTAGAGACGTACCCAGATAGACTCACAGCTCTTAGAGACGTACCCAGATAGACTCACAGCTCTTAGAGACGTACCCAGAAAGACTCACAGCTCTTAGAGACGTACCCAGATAGACTCACAGCTCTTAGAGACGTACCCAGATAGACTCACAGCTCTTAGAGACGTACCCAGATAGACTCACAGCTCTTAGAGACGTACCCAGATAGACTCACAGCTCTTAGAGACGTACCCAGATAGACTCACAGCTCTTAGAGACGTACCCAGAAAGACTCACAGCTCTTAGAGACGTACCCAGATAGACTCACAGCTCTTAGAGACGTACCCAGAAAGACTCACAGCAGTAATATCTGCCTAAGGTGATACTAACATGAATTGACTCAGGAAGTTGAATATTTATGCAAATTAGATACTTACCATTTTCTCATTTCATTCAAAATAAATTAGCAAACATTTCTTAAAAACATGTTTTAAGTTTGTCATTATAGGGTATTGTGTGTAGATGGATGAAAAAACATTTTTTTAATCCATTTTGAATTCAGGCTGTAACACAATGTGTAATAAGTCAAGGGGTATGAATACTCTCTGAAGGCTCTGTATAACCTATAGGTAGGTATAAAGTGACTAGGCAACATGATAGATAATAAACAGTAGCAGCAGCGTATGTGATGAGTCAAAAACACTCCATGCAGATAGTTAAATAGTTAGACAAATAGCTACCAGGACTAACTCTTTATCAGTGACGTACTAGGCCATACGCACTATCCTCTGTATTGCCTTGCGGTCAGCTGCAGAACGTTTAAAGCTCTGAGGGCGTGACAAATCTTTTCAGCCTTCTGAGGGAGAAGAGGCGTTGTCGTGCCCTCTTCACGACTGTGTTGGTGTGTGTGTGTGGACCATGATAATTCCTTAGTGGTGTGGACACTGAGGAACTTGAAGCTCTCAACCTGCTCCACTACAGCCCTGCCGATATCAATGGGGGTAGTGCTCGGCCATCCGTTTCCTGTAGTCCACAATCAGCTCCTTTGTCTCGCTGACGTTGAGGGAGAGGCTGTTGTCATGGCACCACACTTCTAGGTCACTGACCTTCTCCCTATAGGCTGTCTCATCATTGTTGGTGATCAGGCCACTATGGTGTTGAATGCCGAGCTGTAATCAATGAACAGCATTCTCACCTTGGTGTTGCTCTTGAAAGAATTCAGCTGACAGCTCTTCTTCTCCTCCACTTTGAAGGTCACAAGACACAGCAGCCTATCTGCCACATGTAGAGTAATGTGGAGGTATTAAAACTGTAGCCCGTAAAAGCTTTAAGGATATAAATAAAAACATTTGAATGAATGAGGAAACAACGTGTGCTAATGGCATTTAATGAGGCTACTGGAAGTACAAGAGCCTGAGTCAGTTTAGATTCCAAACAGCAGGAAATTATGGAGGTGTGAAAATCCTAAATAGTTGGAGTGGTTTAAGAATACAGCAACTGCCCTGAGAGAGAGCACCGGTTGTGGTAGGTAGGCAATTTGGGAACATCAATAAACGGTCATATTGACAATGAATTGATTGATAAATAAACTGATACATTTACAGTGGCATGCCTGTAATATCAGGCTATAGGCTTGGGTACAAGCAATGATTTCACACCATTGGTTCAAGTAAAGAACAGCGTCGACATGAATTCTCCGTTTCTCTTAAATTGTATTCCGACTCACCTTATCGTACCGTCAGAAGGTCTTAAGTCTTAGCCAAAAATAAAAAAATAAAAAGGAACTTACTTGACTTACTTAAGAAGAAACAACAGAGCATAGCGGTCCTCGCTGAGAACAGGTGGTTGAATAATCCACGTTCCATATTTCACCCTGGTCAATTATCTTTTCTACTTCTCGCCAAAGCTTCTAGCTTCTTTCTACTTAAAAAAATATAAAAAATGATCTGCTCTTCTCGGGGGGGGGGGGGAGCATTGATGTTCTTATTTGATTATATCCTCTCCAGAAAGGTTATCTTGAAACTATGGGGACGTGGTGAGAAATCGGCTTCCGTGTCAATTCTTGAGATGATCCTCTCCTCCTGTGTCGTCTTCCCGAGTGGAATCCCTGCTTCACTTCAGATATCTCATACAGGCGCTTCATGGGCGGGGAGAGAGTGACGTTTACTTCACCTGCTGTGCTGTACCCTTTTAGAGACGAACATATATTCAACTTGATTAAATCACTTTTAAGGCTGTAGTTTCCAAAATTATATGTCTCTGTCCTCACCGCCGTGTTCTGTGTAGCAGCTGTATCCAAATGCGCTAGGAGGTAAATATGAAAAAAAGAAGCGCTGTCCTTCTCATGATGCTGAAATACAAGAGGCGCTTCGTTAAATGAACACCTATTTTAAAAAGTTTCTTTAGGATAACCGGAGACTTTTCCCCCGATATTATTAAAGGTTTTACGTGGCATGAGGTTAACAAATAGCAGACCAATAGCTCATATTCTCACCACGACGCTCGCTTGATTTACTCATGGAAGGAGACAATTATCCAGGAAACATTTACGCACGGCTTTTAAACTTAAACACATTTCTAAGTAGAGCGAAATATTTGGACTTCCATTTTCACATCGATATGACAGTGTACATATCCAGAAGTTCAATTCCATTGTCATTTCCAGTTAAAAGCGATTTTTCTTCTCTTTCACCATGAACTCTACGAGCTCCTCTGGGAGGAGGAAATGTGAGGCACCGACTGACTGCGTCTACCCCCCGACCATCTCTCTCTTTTCCTCGCTCTCTGTCCCGCTCTCCTTCCCTGACTTAGTATATCATATGGCAAGGGAGAAGGGACTATAATGCGACTGTCTCCATAAAGCCTCACCATGGTGTTTTTATAAAACAGTTGCTGACATTCAAAGAACAAGTAAATAGTATTAAACCGGAGGCAATTAAAATCTCATTGCAGAATTTCGCCTAACTGTCTACATTTAAGTGGAAGTCAATTAGGTTTTTGTACATGGTGAGCCAGGCAGTTGTGATGATATATTGTAAAGTCTAGACACCCCCAAAAAAATCCTGTTTTTTTTTATGCTTCTGTTTCACCTTGACAAACTACGAGCTCCTCTGGGAGGAAAACCCGGATTGACTGTGTCTACTCCCGTCTAGACCTAATAACTTTAAAAGGGCTGAAATGTAGTGGATAAGTTAGTTGATTGATAGTAAAGGGGTGGACTCACAGCTGAGAAAAGTGCATATGGCTATGAGTTAGTTGTTACTGCAAGAGACATCTAGAGGGCAGAGCAGGTGAATTAATAGAATATATTGTGTAAACTTAGTCTTAGATACTTTATTTTCACAGCTGGATTAAACAAAACAAATATAACAAATTTATAGTCACATACTTATTAATGGATACACTAGAACTTTATAATTTCATAATTACTAATATATGATTTCAGAATTCCCCCTCCCTAGATAAATCACTGCTGTGACTGACCTCAGACCAGAGCTGTGTACCACATGGAACCCTATTCCCTATATAGTGTACCACTTTTGACCAGAGCCACAGGGCTGTGCATAAGTTCTGTGTGGTTCTAACCCCTTCAACAGGACAGGAAGGAGATGAATTCTCATGTCGTCCCTTTAAACTATTAAAGGGATGGAGTCAATGTAACAAACACACTGGCCTCCCCTGCATGTCACAATGCTATGTTTCCTTTACCACATTACCGACTGTAACCATACACAAAGTCCCGTCACTCTCTTACAGCATTACCCCCTGGAACCATACACAACATCATCCCCTGGAACCATACACAACATTATCCCCTGGAACCATACACAACGTTATCCCAGTGGAACCATACACAACATTATCCCCTGGAACCATACACAACATTATCCCAGTGGAACCATACACGACATCATCCCCTGGAACCATACACAACATTATCCCCTGGAACCATACACAACGTTATCCCAGTGGAACCATACACAACATTATCCCCTGGAACCATACACAACATTATCCCAGCGGAACCATACACAACATTATCCCAGTGGAACCATACACAACATTATCCCCTGGAACAATACACAACATTATCCCCTGGAACCATACACAACATCATCCCCTGGAACCATACACAGCATCATCCCCTGGAACCATACACAACATCATCCCCTGGAACCATACACAACATCATCCCCTGGAACCATACACAACATCATCCCCTGGAACCATACACAACATTATCACATGGGAACATGCACAACATTATCCCCTGGAACCATACACAACACCATCCCCTGGAACCATACACGACATCACCCCCTGGAACCATACACAACATTATCCCCTGGAACTGTACACAGCATTATCCCGTGGAACCATACACAACATTACCCAAATGGAACCATACACAACATTATCCCCTGGAACCATACAAAACATTATCCCCTGGATCTGGACACAGCATTATCCCGTGGAACCATACACAACATTCTCCCAGTGGAACCATAGACAACATTATCCCCCTGGAACCATACACAACATTCTCCCAGTGGAACCATAGACAACATTATCCCCCTGGAACCATACACAACATTCTCCCAGTGGAACCATAGACAACATTATCCCCCTGGAACCATACACAACATTCTCCCATAACTGTCACTCTCTGACCTTAGTATTCTTTGTTTTCTTTATTATTCTGGTTAGGTCAGGGTGTGACATGGGTGGTGTATGTGTTTTAGGCTTGTCTAGGAGCTTTGTATGTTTATGGGGGTGTTTTCCTATCTAGGTGTTTTTGTACGTCTATGGTTGCCTAGATTGGTTCTCAATTAGAGGCAGCTATAGTTGTCTCTGTTTGGGAACCATATTGAGGCAGCCATATTCTGTGGGTATTTTGTGGGTGATTGTTCCTGTTCCAGTGTTTAGTGTTCACGTTACGGGACTGTTTCGTCTTGGTTCCTTTCGTTGGTTTGTTGTTTTTTGTTCAGTGTTTAAGTATTCCCATTTAAATATGGATTATCATCACGCTGCACCGTGGTTCTCCTCTCTTTCACCTGAAGACAATCGTTACAAAGACATTATCCCCCTGGAACCATCCAGAACATTATCCCCCTGGAACCACACATAACATTATCCCATGGAACAATGTGCAACATTATCCCCTGGAACAATGCACAACATTATCCCAGTGGAACCATACTGTCACGCCCTGGACTTAGAGAGCCTGTTTATTTCTCTATTTGGTTCAGAGTCAGAGTGTGATTTGGGTGGGCATTCTAGTTTTCTATTTCTTTGTTGGCCGGGTATGGTTCCCAGTCAGAGGCAGCTGTCTATCGTTGTGTCTGATTGGGAATCATACTTAGGCAGCCTGTTGTTGTCCTGGCACCACACCGCAGGAGGGGACTATGCAACACCCATGGGGGGCCCCAGTGTTGAGGATCAGTGTGGTGGATGTGTTGTTGCCTACCCTTACCACCTGGGGGGCGGCCTGTCAGGAAGTCCAGGATCTATTTGCAGAGGGAAGTATTTAGTCCCAGGGTCTTTAGCTTAGTGATGAGCTTTGTGGGCACTATGGTGTTGAACGCTGAGCTGTAGTCAATGAAAAGCATTTTCACATTGGTGTCCCTTTTCTTTCCAAGTGGGAAAGGGCAGTGTAGAGTGCGATTGAGATTGTGTCACCTGTGGGACCTGTTTGGGTGGTATGCGAATATGAAGGGTTCTAGGGTTTCCGGCATGATGGTGTTGATGTGAGCCATGACCAGCCTTTCAAAGCACTTCATGGCTACTGACGTGAGTGCTAAGGGGCGGTTATCATTTAGGCAGGTTACCTTCGCTTTCTTGGAAACAGGGACTCTGGTGGTCTGTTTGAAACATGAAGGTATTACAGACTCGGTCAGGGAGAGGTTGAAAATGTCAGTGAAGACACTTGCCAGTTGGTCCGCGCAAGCTTGAGTACACTTCCTGGTAATCCATCTGGTCCCGCAGCTTTGTGAATGTTGACCTATTTAAATGTCTTGCTCACATCAGCTATGGAGACTGTGATCACACAGTCGTCCAGAACAGCTGGTGCTCTCATGCATGCTTCAGTGTTGCTTGCCTCGAAGCGGGCATGAAGGAATTTAGCTCGTCTGGTAGGCTCACATCACTGGGCAGCTCACTTCTGGGTTTCCCTTTGTAGTCCGTAATCATTTTCAAGCCCTGCCACATCCGACGACTGTCAGATCCGGTGTAGTAGGATTCAATCTTAGTCCTGCAGTGACGTTTTGCCTGTTTGATAATTTGTCTGAGGGCATTGCGGGATTTCTTATAAATGTCTGGATTAGAGCCCAGCTCCTTGAAATCGGCAGCTCTAGCCTTTAGCTCGGTGCAGATGTTGCCTGTTTGGGATACAGTGGGGCAAAAAAAGTATTTAGTCAGCCTCCAATTGTGCAAGTTCTCCCACTTAAAAAGATGAGATAGGTACACTTCAACTATGACAGAAAAATTAGAAAAAAAATCCAGATTATGCAAATTCTGGTCAATAACAAAAGTTTGTCTCAATACTTTGTTATATACCCTTTGTTGGCAATGACAGAGGTCAAATGCTTTTTGTAAGTCTTCACAAGGTTTTCACACACTGTTGCTGGTATTTTGGCCCATTTTGGCCCACAAAATTTGCCCACAAGAAGGAAGCAACGCGCTGCCACCTTCCTGTTCAAATGATGATAGTACAAAAAGGTGAGTCCAAAAATGTATTGTATGCTGCCGCAGAAATGGTGTAAAATGCCTGTGAGATACTGTAGCTTAGAAAGTAATACTAAGTGTACTTTGCGTAGTAAGCTGTTAGCAGCCCATGTACCTCACCGTAGTAATTTGGTCCCTTTCCCCCTCATAACTTAGCCTACTATTCTGACTCGGTGGTGCTCATGTAGCCCATAGCCTGTTTTAGAGAAATGTCATCATTGAATATTGTAGGAGCTTTCATTGTCTGCCTATATGCCCCCTTTATTTATCCTATGGTTCTGACTTGGTGTCCGAGAAGAACACTGTAAGAACGGCCCATGTTCTGAATGATGTCGCTGTACATTTCAAAAGTGCTGAACAAACAGTTATATTGACCACGTCCGTCTTAGCTCGGCTCATTAATGTCTTAATCGAAATTATGGATTGCTTCTAATCCACTTGTCATCCCCTTATGCCATAGTTTGTACATCTCAATTGTCAGTAGAAACCGCATTTGTTTAAGCAAGTCAGTCATATCAGCTATGTTGTTTTAAAAGGCAGTAAATGAGGCTGAATGAACTGTTTCACTGCCAGACAAGGCTCCGCTGATAGCCAGGTGTAGCAGTGGTAAGGATTCACTCCATGGTGCTGAACAGAAAGCTCCACTGATAGCCAGGTGTAGCAGTGGTAAGGATTCACTCCATGGTGCTGAAAAGAAAGCTCTGCTGTTGGGACAGCTTTATGTAGGCCCTAACAGTTTGTGGGCACCGTTTGTCACCATTATTGTTTAGTGGATTTGCTGGCATGAATCAAAAAATAAAATATTGAGTTTGCCCCACCAAGATGTACATGATAAACTCGCCACTGCAGACATACCATATTACTCTGGCTAGCCAGAGCTGCCAACAAATATGACAGAAACAGAGCTTGTGTCACAAATAGCACCCTATTCCTTTAATAGTGCACTATTGTTGACCAGTAACCATAAGGCTTTGGTTAAAAGTGGTGCACTATGTAGAGAATTGGGTGCCATTTGTGATGGACACAGAGTTATCCTCCCTGTCTGATTGGCCAACACATCACAATCATGAGACGTAAACATTCCGTTGTCAGTTACACAAATCAAACTTGTTCCAAGAATAATCGCAAACTTGAAAATCTGGTTTGAATTACAGTACTTATTATCACATATTTAATTATACACTGCAAGGCACTTCTAACAAATCTATTTTTGACATTGTTGTAAAAAATGAAATGATTATGCGTTTGGCTATGATAACGTTTAGTCACACGATAGCTACTACAGCTTGCAGAACAGTACAGTGACCATGAAAAAAAATCTGTGGTTCAAAAAAAAATCTGGATAAATTCTGTACCAATTATTCCATAGCTCTGTCAGCCCACTCACTGTTCACTTATAGTACACGGAACAGAAAGAACATTCTTGTCGAGTTTATCTGTTTAGTACTTATAGTACACGGAACAGAAAGAACATTAGTGTTGAGATTTCTGTTTAGTACAGTCTGTAACGGCCTTCTTCCTCCTCTTCTGAGGAGGAGTAGCGAGAAGGATCGGAGGACCAACATGAACGAAACCGAAACAGTACCGTGTGGCAACAAACACTCACAACTCAAAGTGAAACCCGGGCTACCTAAGTATGATTCTCAATCAGAGACAACTAACGACACCTGCCTCTGATTGAGAACCATACTAGGCTGAACTCAAAACCCCAACATAGAAAAACACACATAGACTGCCCACCCCAACTCACGCCCTGACCATACTAAATATAGACAAAACAAAGGAAATAAAGGTCGGAACTTGACACAGTCCTTATAGTACACGGAGCAGTAGAATCCTGCTGATCTCCAATTCCAGACAGGAGATATGTATGTTTTGTTGAGAGACAGGGGATGTTGAAGATGGCATTAGTGGCTGGACCGAATGGTGGACCGAAAACTAGAATCTGCTCTTTGTCAGCTGCTGCATCGCAGAAGGAGAGAGGAAGAAGGGTGAAGGTCTCCTTCGGGCTAGATTCAATCAGATCCCCACCAGCCAACAACCCCTACATAGTGGTTATTTTGGCAGTATCAGAGGTGGAATGTGTTAGACCTGTCAAATCCACAAGCAGCTCCTGGAATTTATTCGTAAAGCGGACAATGCAACTGGCTACATGGAGTCGCATTAAGAGCAATCCCATGCAGCCTTGTTTACGCGTTTGAACACTGGAAAGTGAGATGTAATCTACACCTCGATTAGGCATTATTTGGTTGAATGATTTTCAAGTTTTTAGCGTCATAATTTCTACATAGGCTACACTTTCTCTTTCTGAACTTCTAACGTGAGTGGGATTGGTGTGGCTTCGTGACAAATTTCACAAGAGCAACTGCTCACCGATTTGACAGCTCCAACGCAGTTAGTTACACCTCTGACAACGTCAAGACATCAGCTATGTGGGTGTCAGCTATCGCCGGTTAACGCTTGATCTGATTGAACCACGGCTTTAGTTGCCTGGTCCCAGAGCTGTTAGTGCTGCCAACTTCTATGATCAGGAGTTGGCGAGCCAGCACAAACAGATCTGGGACCAGGCTATTTCAAGAGTCTCTCAAGAGATGTATAAAGTTTTGAGTCTTTGGAGTTGGAGGCTCTGAGACGAAGTATCCAGCCTCACAGCGATGTCTGCTGCTTCCTGGAGGAGGCCCTGGAGGAGGGCCCTGGAGGAGGTCTGGAGGAGGCCCCTGGAGGAGGTCCAGGAGGAGGCCCTGGAGGTGGTCCTGGAGGAGGCCCTGCAGGAGGCCCTGGAGGCCCTGGAGGAGACCTTGGAGGAGACCCTGGAGGAGGCCCTAGAGAAGGCCCTGGAGGAGGTCCAGGAGGAGGCCCTGGAGGTGGTCCTGGAGGAGTCCCTGGAGGAGGCCCTGGAGGCCCTGGAGGAGACCCTGGGAGGAGTTCCTGGAGGAGGCCCTGGAGGAGGCCCTGGAGGAGACCCTGGAGGAGGCCCTGGAGGAGTTCCTGAGGCCCTGGAGGAGGCCCTGGAGGAGGCCCTGGAGGCGGTCCTGGAAGAGGTCCTGAGGGAGGCCCTGGAGGAGGCCCTGGGGGAGGCCCTGGAGGAGGCCCTGGAGGAGGCCCTGGGGGAGGTACAGGAGGAGGCCCTGGGGGAGGTCCTGGAGGAGGCCCTGGAGGAGCTCCTGGAGGAGGCCCTGGGATGCCAGGGACACCTCTTTAATTCTGTCATACATTGAGACAAGACAAGAGAAATAGCCACTGTCAGCAGGAAGGGGGAGAAGGGAGGGAGAGAGAGAAGGACGGAATGGAGCAGAGGAGGTAAGACCAGGGGACTTCTCTTTGATTCTGACCAGAAGAAAAGGAGACTAGACAAACTGGGTTAGCAGGGAGAGAGGGGAGGAAGAGAGAAGGACGGATGGAGGGGGAAGGAAGGAGGAAGTGCGATAGAGAGGAGGCGGGAGATAATAAGGCAGAGACATGCCACCTCACGGTTCTAATAATGACACACCAGGGTTATTAGGTTATTACGGTAATTAAAACCCAGAGACGTCTTGATTAGGGTTTTTATGGTAAATAAGCCCCAGATCCAGGCCACGTCTTGGTTCTGTTTGAGGACACAGTAGGGTTGTGGATGTCTGGCAACAACAGAGAGTCAGTCACTAAGGTAACGATTAATGTACCAAGAAAAACAGTTGTTGCTAAGGTGACTGTTAACAGAGCTCTGTATAAACTAATCAATGAGCCGGTAGAGGTTCCTGTCTTTCCCGTTGATTAGATCACACTAATACAGTATGTGGATGTCTCTGTTTCTGTCTGGCTACCTGGCTGTTTGTATATTCTCACGAAATGACAGGGTAAGAATGGGTAGACTTCAAGAGGGTTTTACCTTTGGTCTTGTTACGCTACGCCTGCTCTTGTGTGTGGATGTGTATCGGTTTCTTTTTAAATGGACTGATTGATCAATAGATCAATTGATTAGAGAAAACTGATTGGTTTATCTCACCAATTACCTCTGTATTTATAGAAATGGATTGACTAATGTCTAGCTAACATGATTTCTCCCATGTACTTACATCTTATCATGACACAAGGCGAGACCCAGATACAGACACAGGAGGCAGATGGTTGGAGTCTTACAATGTTTATTAATCCAAAAGGAGGCAAGAGAATGGTCCTGGACAGGCAAAAAGGTCAAAACCAGATCAGAGTCCAGGAGGTACAGAGTGGCAGGCAGGCTGGTGGTCAGGTAGGTACAGAGTGGCAGGCAGGCAAGATGGTCAGGTAGGTACAGAGTGGCAGGCAGGCAGGACGGTCAGGTAGGTACAGAGTGGCAGGCAGGCAAGATGGTCAGGTAGGTACAGAGTGGCAGGCAGGCAGGATGGTCAGGTAGGTACAGAGTGGCAGGCAGGCAAGATGGTCAGGTAGGTACAGAGTGGCAGGCAGGCAGGATGGTCAGGTAGGTACAGAGTGGCAGGCAGGCAAGATGGTCAGGTAGGTACAGAGTGGCAGGCAGGCAAGATGGTCAGGTAGGTACAGAGTGGCAGGCAGGCAGGATGGTCAGGTAGGTACAGAGTGGCAGGCAGGCAAGATGGTCAGGTAGGTACAGAGTGGCAGGCAGGCAGGATGGTCAGGTAGGTACAGAGTGGCAGGCAGGCAAGATGGTCAGGTAGGTACAGAGTGGCAGGCAGGCAGGATGGTCAGGTAGGTACAGAGTGGCAGGCAGGCAGGATGGTCAGGTAGGTACAGAGTGGCAGGCAGGCAGGATGGTCAGGCAGGCGGATACAGAAACAGGCAAGGATCAAAACCGGGAGGACTAGAAAAAGGAGAATAGCAAAAAGCAGGAGAAGGGAAAAACGCTGGTTGACTTGGAAACATACAAGACGAACTGGCACAGAGAGACAGCAAACACAGGGATAAATACACTGGCACAGAGAGACAGGAAACACAGGGATAAATACACTGGGACAGAAAGACAGGAAACACAGGGATGAATACACTGGTACAGAGAGACAGGAAACACAGGGATAAATACACTGGTACAGAGAGACAGGAAACACAGGGATAAATACACTGGTACAGAGAGACAGGAAACACAGGGATAAATACACTGGTACAGAGAGACAGGAAACACAGGGATAAATACACTGGTACAGAGAGACAGGAAACACAGGGATAAATACACTGGTACAGAGAGACAGGAAACACAGGGATAAATACACTGGTACAGAGAGACAGGAAACACAGGGATACATACACTGGTACAGAGAGACAGGAAACACAGGGATAAATACACTGGTACAGAGAGACAGGAAACACAGGGATAAATACACTGGTACAGAGAGACAGGAAACACAGGGATACATACACTGGTACAGAGAGACAGGAAACACAGGGATAAATACACTGGTACAGAGAGACAGGAAATACAGGGATAAATATGCTGGTACAGAGAGACAGGAAACACAGGGATAAATACACTGGTACAGAGAGACAGGAAACACAGGGATAAATACACTGGTACAGAGAGACAGGAAACACAGGGATAAATACACTGGTACAGAGAGACAGGAAACACAGGGATAAATATGCTGGTACAGAGAGACAGGAAACACAGGGATAAATACACTGGTACAGAGAGACAGGAAACACAGGGATAAATACACTGGTACAGAGAGACAGGAAACACAGGGATAAATACACTGGTACAGAGAGACAGGAAACACAGGGATAAATATGCTGGTACAGAGAGACAGGAAACACAAGACCTGGAGGGGTGGAGACAATCACAAGGACAGGTGAAACAGATCAGGCTGTGACACGTCTGTATTTATTGAGATGTATTGACTCTTGTCTAACTAACATGGTTTCTACCGTGTACTTACATCTGTATGTATTAACTGACTTCCCTAGGTAAATAAATGTAAACATTTTTAATGGCGTTGAGGCAAACATGTTACACCATTCAGGCCCCCGAGGGCTGGAGTTGCCCATCCCTGCTCTAGGGTCAGTGTTAGTGACCTAACTAGGCTCTACAGTGAATGTGTAGACTTGAGTTTCAGCACCAGTAATATTGATGTTTCCAATATTTGTATGGATACTTTACGTTTCAGAACATACCATTCTGATGATCACATGGTTCTGTCAAGGGAGTCGCAATGAATCATTGCCCGTTCATTATTTTATCATTATAAAGCTCTGTTTGTCTGGTTAGTAAGGAAGGCCTTTGGGAGGGATGCCTGTATGGTCTGGAAAAAGCAGAAGAGAGAGTCTGTGTGTCTCTGTGTGTGTGTGTGTGTGTGTGTGTGTGTGTGTGTGTGTGTGTGTGTGTGTGTGTGTGTGTGTGTGTGTCTGTGTGTGTCTGTGTGTGTCTGTGTGTGTGTGTGTGTGTGTGTCTGTGTGTGTGTGTGTGTGTGTGTGTGTGTGTCCGTGTGCATGCGGGTGTGAAGGTGTGTGGAGTTGATTGTCTGAATCACTGCAAGCATCCCAAATGGCACCCTATTCCCTATGTAGTGCACTACTTTAGACCAGAACCCATTGGGCTACTGTGCCATTTGGGACTCGCACACTGACTATCAGTCCATTGCCAGCTGTCTGCTTGCCAGTAAATCAATGAAACGCTAACAAACCTGACAATCACTCTATCACTCCTGCAGAATCAACCCTTACAGTTGGTGGCTCACTTGAGAAGCTGTTAAAAAGGTCTACTCTCTGACATCATCCAGCACGCAAACACACAATACAGTACACAACTCTTCAAGTCATCAGAGTAACTTCCTCTGAACAAAAAGGGAGAATCAGAAACTTTCAAATGTCCAATGCAGATGTTTTTTATTTTTTTATTCTTTTTATCTCAATATCAAATCATTTCTCATGAACAATTAAAGGACCTTACTGTGATTGTTTTCAATTAAAATGTTCAAAAATTAACAAACAAAACCAGATTCTTATCAAAGAGACATTCTGGGAGTGGTCTGAGTAGGGAGAGGTCAACTGAAAACTGGATGTTATTGGCAAAGAGGTTGGGATCTCTCTTTCCTAGTGGTTTATTAACTCATTTACGACTTGGTGATGTCACCATGGAAAGGCCAAAGCTCCATCCCACGAACACAGCTCGCAAACTAAAAGGGCACTATCATCACTATCAACACTATCATCACTTTCACAAAATGTTCACAAAATCTCATAAGCAAGATTGGCTTGGGGAGCAAAACATTTCAGTGGCCATCTTGAAATTTTCGACATAGTGTATATATATATATCACAGTATATCTATGCCATAATGTGTCTATACCATAGTGTATCTATACTATAGTGTATCTATACCATAGTGTGTCTATACCATAGTGTATCTATACCATAGTGTATCTATACCATAGTGTATCTATACCATAGTGTATCTATACTATAGTGTATCTATACCATAGTGTATCTATACCATAGTGTAGTGTATCTATACCATAGTGTATCTATACCATAGTGTATCTATACCATAGTGTATCTATACTATAGTGTAGTGTATCTATACCATAGTGTAGTGTATCTATACCATAGTGTATCTATACCATAGTGTATCTATACCATAGTGTATCTATACCATAGTGTATCTATACTATAGTGTATCTATACCATAGTGTATCTATACTATAGTGTAGTGTATCTATACCATAGTGTATCTATACCATAGTGTAGTGTATCTATACCATAGTGTATCTGTACCATAGTGTATCTATACCATAGTGTATCTATACTATAGTGTATCTATACCATAGTGTATCTATACCATAGTGTATCTATACCATAGTGTATCTATACCATAGTGTATCTATACCATAGTGTATCTATACTATAGTGTATCTATACCATAGTGTATCTATACTATAGTGTAGTGTATCTATACCATAGTGTATCTATACCATAGTGTAGTGTATCTATACCATAGTGTATCTATACCATAGTGTATCTATACCATAGTGTATCTATACTATAGTGTATCTATACCATAGTGTATCTATACTATAGTGTAGTGTATCTATACCATAGTGTATCTATACCATAGTGTAGTGTATCTATACCATAGTGTATCTATACCATAGTGTATCTATACTATAGTGTATCTATACCATAGTGTATCTATACTATAGTGTGTCTATACTATAGTGTATCTATACCATAGTGTATCTATACTATAGTGTATCTATACCATAGTGTATCTATACCATAGTGTATCTATACTATAGTGTAGTGTATCTATACCATAGTGTATCTATACTATAGTGTATCTATACCATAGTGTATCTATACTATAGTGTATCTATACCATAGTGTGTCTATACCATAGTGTAGTGTATCTATACTATAGTGTATCTATACCATAGTGTATCTATACCATAGTGTATCTATACTATAGTGTATCTATACCATAGTGTATCTATACTATAGTGTGTCTATACTATAGTGTATCTATACCATAGTTATACCATAGTGTATCTATACCATAGTGTATCTATACCATAGTGTATCTATACTATAGTGTATCTATACCATAGTGTAGTGTATCTATACTATAGTGTATCTATACCATAGTGTATCTATACCATAGTGTGTCTATACCATAGTGTAGTGTATCTATACTATAGTGTATCTATACCATAGTGTATCTATACCATAGTGTGTCTATACCATAGTGTATCTATACCATAGTGTGTCTATACCATAGTGTGTCTATACCATAGTGTGTCTATACCATAGTGTAGTGTATCTATACTATAGTGTATCTATACCATAGTGTATCTATACCATAGTGTATCTATACCATAGTGTATCTATACCATAGTGTGTCTATACCATAGTGTGTCTATACCATAGTGTGTCTATACCATAGTGTGTCTATACCATAGTGTACATGCAGATGCGTAGAAGAGATGTTCGTTAGTCGGTGCATCCCAAATGGCTCTTTTCCCTACATAGTGCACTACTTTAGACCAGATTAATGGGTGAACACGGTGTCATTTGGGACGCTCGAGTGTGTTGGTCCTTATCGGATACATTCCTCTTGTCATGTCTGACTAAACATTTGGGACACACACAGAGTGTCTCTACCTATCAGGCACAATGTAATTTACCATCCACCTGTTAGCTGTGTGTATAAGATAATTAAATATATCTGGAGTAACATGAGCAAGTTGGCTATAATACAAAGCTGGGATGAAATTACATAACTAATTAAGCTCCTTTATAAACTACCTGGAGTCTTTTCGGACAGGGATGAGTCCCAAATCGTAGCCTATTCAGTACCTAGTGAACTCCTTTGGACCAGAGCTATATATATATATATATATATATATAGGGAATAGGGTGCAATTTGGGATGTAGACAGGGGAACTAATAAGTTATCAGAGTCCTAGCTTGACTCCCAGACTCGACTGTGTCAACACTTCAACTTTCAACGAAAACTAAACTAAATAAGTCATTATATTAGGCTGTACTAACAGACCTATCAGATTAAAAGTCAGATTGATTCAGAAGTTTAACGATATAAAAAATATATATATCACAAAGCCATTTTACGGTTTTCGGTGTTGAGTACAGCAATACAATACTTTATATATTGTTTCGACACACATTGTGAAGTAATTATTTTGCCGTTAGTAACATAATGTACGAGGTTTATGTGTATACAGCAAGCATTTACAGGCTCTCTGATCCAGAGAGACTTACAGGAACAATTAGGGTTAAGTGCCTTGCTCAAGGGCACTTCGAAACAGATTTTTCACTTAGTCGGCTGACGGATTTGAACCAGCAACCTTTTGGTTACTGTTTCAATGCTCTTAACCGCTAGGTTACCAGCAGCTTTTCGGGAATGTGTTTGCCTCATCAGAAAACTGTGTGATGAGGTTGACTCTCCAGTCAGACTGTTCTGTCCATCT
This sequence comes from Oncorhynchus kisutch, assembly GCF_002021735.2. Lineage (NCBI taxonomy): Eukaryota > Metazoa > Chordata > Actinopteri > Salmoniformes > Salmonidae > Oncorhynchus > Oncorhynchus kisutch. The sequence continues at coordinate 5,175,580 of NC_034185.2, read as the reverse complement.
TTTTAATGAGGTTGACTCTCCAGTCAGACTGTTCTGTCCATCTTTTTAATGAGGTTGACTCTCCAGTCAGACTGTTCTGTCCATCTTTTTAATGAGGTTGACTCTCCAGTCAGACTGTTCTGTCCATCTTTTTAATGAGGTTGACTCTCCAGTCAGACTGTTCTGTCCATCTTTTTAATGAGGTTGACTCTCCAGTCAGACTGTTCTGTCCATCTTTTTAATGAGGTTGACTCTCCAGTCAGACTGTTCTGTCCATCTTTTTAATGAGGTTGACTCTCCAGTCAGACTGTTCTGTCCAACTGTTTGTTAAAAGGTTTTCCTCTCGACATAGATTTATTGGCCTGCTGCGGAACAGAATGCGATTTGATTCAATTAGATTGATATGGAATATGACAGAAGACAAAAACAACAAATGAAACCACATCCTTAATGGAAAGGGGGCTTGTAAATACTGAATCCCAAATGGCACTCTATTCCCTTTATAGTGCAATATTTCAAACAGGGCCGACAGGTATCTAATCCAAAGTAGTGCACTATATAGAGAATATGATGCCATTTGTGACACACACTAAATGCGTTGACCACACACCACCTTCACATACACAGCCTCAATACAATTTAAAATTGGATGCCTTTCATAGAGTGTGTTGCTCTCTGGTCATAGCTGCTCTCTGGTCATAGCTGCTCTCTGGTCATAGCTGCTCTCTGGTCATAGCTGCTCTCTGGTCTCTAGATTTCCTAGTGTTGCTCTCTCTCTCTGGTCTCTACATTTCCTTGTGTTGCTCTCTCTCTCTCTCTGGTCTCTACATTTCCTAGTGTTGCTCTCTCTCTCTGGTCTCTACATTTCCTAGTGTTGCTCTCTCTCTCTCTCTGCTCTCTAGATTTCCCAATGTTAGCTCTCTTTCTCTCTGCTCTCTAGATTTCCCAATGTTGCTCTCTCTCTGGTCTCTAGATATTCTAGTGTTGATCGCTCTCTCTGGCCTCTAGATTTCAAAGTGTTGCTCTCTCTCTCTGGTCACTATATTTCCTAGTGTTGATCTCTCTTGCCTCTAGATTTCAAAGTGTTGCTCTCTCTCTCTCTCGTCTGTAGATGCCGGAGTGTTGATCCCTAACTCTGGTCTCTAGTTTTCCTAGTGTTGCTCTCACTCTCTGGTCATTATATTTCCTAGTGTTGATCTCTCTGGTCTCTAGATGTCATAGTGTTGCTCTCTCTTTGGTCTCTACATTTAACAGTGTTGGATGCCTTTCATAGAGTGCGTTGCTGCACTGGTCATAGCTGCTCTCTGGTCTCTAGATTTCCTAGTGTTGCTCTCTCTCTCTGGTCTCTACATTTCCTTGTGTTGCTCTCTCTCTCTCTGGTCTCAAGATTTCCTAGTGTTGCTCTCTCTGGTCTCTAGATTTCCTAGTGTTACTCTCTCTCTCTGGTCTCTAGACTTCCTTGTGTTGGTCTCTCTCTGGTCTCTAGATTTCCTAGTGTTGCCCTCTCTCTCTCTCTGGTCTCTACATTTCCTAGTGTTGCTCTCTCTCTGGTCTCTAGATTTCCTAGTGTTACTCTCTCTCTCTGGTCTCTAGACTTCCTTGTGTTGGTCTCTCTCTGGTCTCTACATTTCCTAGTTTTGCTCTCTCTCTCTGGTCTCTACATTTCCTAGTGTTACTCTCTCTCTCCCTGGTCTCTACATTTACTAGTGTTACTCTCTCTCTCCCTGGTCTCTACATTTCATAGTGTTGCTCTCTCTGGTCTCTACATTTCCCAGCATTGCTCTGGCCTAGAAGGGCAGCATCGCCTAGTTGCCTCTTCACTCTTGATGTTGAGACTTGTGTTTTGCAGATACTATGTAATGAAGCTTCCAGTTGATGACTTGTGAGGCGTCTGTTTATCAAACTAGACACTCTAATGTATTTGTCCTCTTGCCCAGTTGTGCACCGGGGCCTCCCACTGTTCTGTGAAGGGAGTAGTACATAGCTCTGTACGAGATCTTCAGTTTCTTGGACATTTCTCACATGGAATAGCCTTAATTTCTCATAACAAGAATAGACTGACGAGTTTCAGAAGAAAGGTCTATGTTTCTAGCAATTTTGAGCCTGTAATCGAACCCACAAATGCTGATGCTCCAGATACTCAACTATTCTAAAGGCCAGTTTTATTGCTTCTTTAATCAGGACAACAGTTATCAGCTGTGCTAACAGAATTGCAAAAGGCTTTTCTAATGATCAATTAGCCTTTGAAAATGATAAACTTGAATTAGCTAACACAACGTGCCATTGGAACACAGGAGTGATGGTCGCTGATAATCGATCACTGTACGCCTATGTAGATATTCAATTGAAAATCAGCTGTTTCCAGATACAGTAGACAATACAATGTCTACATTGTATTTCTGATCAATTTGATGTTATTTAATTGGACAAAAAAAAATCCTTTCCTTTCAAAAACAAGGACATTTCTAAGTTACCCCAAACTTTTGAATGGTAATGTAAGTATTAAGACCCTTACTCAGCACCTTTGGCAGCGATTACATCCTTGAGTTTTGGGGTACAAGTTTGATACACCTGTTTACTTCTCACATACTTCTCACATACTTCTCGCATACTTCTCACATACTTCTCGCATACTTCTCACATACTTCTCACATACTTCTCGCATACTTCTCACATACTTCTCGCATACTTCTCACATACTTCTCGCATACTTCTCACATACTTCTCGCATACTTCTCACATACTTCTCACATACTTCTCGCATACTTCTCACATACTTCTCACATACTTCTTGCATACTTCTCACATACTTCTCGCATACTTCTCACATACTTCTCACATACTTCTCGCATACTTCTCACATACTTCTCACATACTTCTCGCATACTTCTCACATACTTCTCGCATACTTCTCACATACTTCTCACATACTTCTCACATACTTCTCGCATACTTCTCACATACTTCTCACATACTTCTCACATACTTCTCACATACTTCTCACATACTTCTCACATACTTCTCGCATACTTCTCACATACTTCTCTGAAGATCCTCTCAATCCTCTCAGTTTGGAAGCGTCACTGCACAGCTATTTTCAGGTCTCTCCAGAGATGTTCGATCGGGTTCAAGTCTGGGCTCTGGCTGGGCCACTCAAGGACATTCAGAGACTTGTCCCAAAGCCAGTCCTGCTTTTTCTTGGCTGTGTGCTTGGGGTTGTTGTCCTGTTGGAAGGTGAATCTTCGCCCTAGAGTGAGGTCCTGCGTGCTCTGGAGCAGGTTTTCACCAAGGATCTCTCTGTACTTTGTTCCGTTCATCTTTTCCTCGATTCTGACAAGTCTCCCCATCCTTGCCACTGAAAAACATCTGATGCTGCCACCACCATGCTTCACCGTAGGGATGGTGCCAGGTTTCCTCCGGACATGATGCTGCCAACACCATGCTTCACCATAGGGATGGTGCCAGGTTTTCTCCAGACGTGACGCTTGGAATTCAGGCCAAAGAGTTCCATCTTGGTATCATCAGACCAGAGAATCTTGTTTCTCATGGTCTGAGAGTCCTCTTAGGTGCCTTTTGGAAAACTCCAAGCGGGCTGTCATGTGCCTTTTACTGAAGAGTGTCTAATTGTTTTATATTTTTCACATTTTGTCAGGAAATGCAGCTCCGTCTCAGGTTCTGCTGTTGTGCAGTGGTTGCACAGCCTTTCCTCTACAGGGAGCCAGGTTTTCCTGTGTCTACCCTTCTCAATGACAAGGCTGTGCTCACTGAGCCTGTACTTTGTCAAGGTTTTTCTAAGGTTTTGATCAGTAACCATGGTCAAATAGTTAGCCACGGTGGACTGTCGATTTAGGGCCAGATAGCACTGCATTTTGCTGTGTGCTTGTGTTTCCCAATAAGCAATGTAGTTTTGTTTTGACTGTGTTGTAATTTGGTTTATCCTGATTGATTGGAAGTTCTGGTCCTGAGGCTTCAGTGTGTTAGTAGAATGAGTTTGTGAACACAGTCCCAGGACCAGCTGGATGAGGGGACTCTTTTATTTGCTCAGCTCTTGGCATTGCAGGGCTTGGTAATGATATGAGAGGGGGTCACTGTATTTTAGATGCTTCCAAAACTTAATTGCTCTTTTTTGAGTTTTTATTATTAGTGGATATTGGCCTAATTCTGCCCTGCATGCATTGTTTGTAGTTTCCCTCTGGACATGTAGGAGAATCTTACAGAACTCTGCATGCAGGGTTTCAGTGGGGTGTTTGTCCCATTTGATGAAATCTTGTTTTGCAAGTGGACCCCACACCTCGCTGCCATGAAGTGCAATTGGTTCAATTACGTATTAAATTAGTTTTAGCCAAATTTTAACAGGTATTTCAATTTGAATTTGCTTTTAAATGGCGATGAATGCCCTGCGTGCTTTCTCTGTCAGTTCATTCACTGCCTCATTAAGTTGTCCAGTTGAGCTTATTTTTAAACCCCAGTAATTGTATTGTGTGCAGTTCTCTATATATTTCGTACCAATTGAGAACTTTTGTCTAATTCCCTGAGATCTGGATCTTCTCTGGAAAAATCATTATTTTTTATATTTTTGGGGTTTACTACCAGGGCCCAGGTCTGGCAGTACTGCTCTAGCAGGTCCAGGGTCTACTGTAGGCCATGTGCTGTGGGGGTTTACTACCAGGGCCCAGGTCTGGCAGTACTGCTCTAGCAGGTCCAGGGTCTACTGTAGGCCATGTGCTGTGGGGGTTTACTACCAGGGCCCAGGTCTGGCAGTACTGCTCTAGCAGGTCCAGGGTCTGCTGTAGGCCATGTGCTGTGGGGGTTTACTACCAGGGCCCAGGTCTGGCAGTACTGCTCTAGCAGGTCCAGGGTCTACTGTAGGCCATGTGCTGTGGGGGTTTACTACCAGGGCCCAGGTCTGGCAGTACTGCTCTAGCAGGTCCAGGGTCTACTGTAGGCCATGTGCTGTGGGGGTTTACTACCAGGGCCCAGGTCTGGCAGTACTGCTCTAGCAGGTCCAGGGTCTACTGTAGGCCATGTGCTGTGGGGGTTTACTACCAGGGCCCAGGTCTGGCAGTACTGCTCTAGCAGGTCCAGGGTCTACTGTAGGCCATGTGCTGTGGGGGTTTACTACCAGGGCCCAGGTCTGGCAGTACTGCACTAGCAGGTCCAGGGTCTGCTGTAGGCCATGTGCTGTGGGGGTTTACTACCAGGGCCCAGGTCTGGCAGTACTGCTCTAGCAGGTCCAGGGTCTACTGTAGGCCATGTGCTGTGGGGGTTTACTACCAGGGCCCAGGTCTGGCAGTACTGCTCTAGCAGGTCCAGGGTCTACTGTAGGCCATGTGCTGTGGGGGTTTACTACCAGGGCCCAGGTCTGGCAGTACTGCTCTAGCAGGTCCAGGGTCTGCTGTAGGCCATGTGCTGTGGGGGTTTACTACCAGGGCCCAGGTCTGGCAGTACTGCTCTAGCAGGTCCAGGGTCTGCTGTAGGCCATGTGCTGTGGGGGTTTACTACCAGGGCCCAGGTCTGGCAGTACTGCTCTAGCAGGTCCAGGGTCTGCTGTAGGCCATGTGCTGTGGGGGTTTACTACCAGGGCCCAGGTCTGGCAGTACTGCTCTAGCAGGTCCAGGGTCTGCTGTAGGCCATGTGCTGTGGGGGTTTACTACCAGGGCCCAGGTCTGGCAGTACTGCTCTAGCAGGTCCAGGGTCTGCTGTAGGCCATGTGCTGTGGGGGTTTACTACCAGGGCCCAGGTCTGGCAGTACTGCTCTAGCAGGTCCAGGGTCTGCTGTAGGCCATGTGCTGTGGGGGTTTACTACCAGGGCCCAGGTCTGGCAGTACTGCTCTAGCAGGTCCAGGGTCTGCTGTAGGCCATGTGCTGTGGGGGTTTACTACCAGGGCCCAGGTCTGGCAGTACTGCTCTAGCAGGTCCAGGGTCTGCTGTAGGCCATGTGCTGTGGGGGTTTACTACCAGGGCCCAGGTCTGGCAGTACTGCTCTAGCAGGTCCAGGGTCTGCTGTAGGCCATGTGCTGTGGGGGTTTACTACCAGGGCCCAGGTCTGGCAGTACTGCTCTAGCAGGTCCAGGGTCTGCTGTAGGCCATGTGCTGTGGGGGTTTACTACCAGGGCCCAGGTCTGGCAGTACTGCTCTAGCAGGTCCAGGGTCTGCTGTAGGCCATGTGCTGTGGGGGTTTACTACCAGGGCCCAGGTCTGGCAGTACTGCTCTAGCAGGTCCAGGGTCTGCTGTAGGCCATGTGCTGTGGGGGTTTACTACCAGGGCCCAGGTCTGGCAGTACTGCTCTAGCAGGTCCAGGCTCTGCTGTAGGCCATGTGCTGTGGGGGTTTACTACCAGGGCCCAGGTCTGGCAGTACTGCTCTAGCAGGTCCAGGGTCTGCTGTAGGCCATGTGCTGTGGGGGTTTACTACCAGGGCCCAGGTCTGGCAGTACTGCTCTAGCAGGTCCAGGGTCTGCTGTAGGCCATGTGCTGTGGGGGTTTACTACCAGGGCCCAGGTCTGGCAGTACTGCTCTAGCAGGTCCAGGCTCTGCTGTAGGCCATGTGCTGTGGGGGTTTACTACCAGGGCCCAGGTCTGGCAGTACTGCTCTAGCAGGTCCAGGGTCTACTGTAGGCCATGTGCTGTGGGTGACAGCAGGCATAGGTCATCTGCGAAGAGTAGGCATTTAACCTCTGAATTGTGGAGAAGAACACCAGAGGCCGAGGATTTTTCTAGAATAGTGGCCAGTTTGTTGATGTAAATATTGTAGTACAGGGCTCAGATTGCAACCCTGGCGAAGGCCCCGCCCCTGGTTAAAGAATTCTGTTCTTTTCTTGCCAATTTTAATGCTACACGTATTGCCAGTATACATCCTACACTTCGAATCAAATAAAACAGTTTTAATATTGCCAATTGAAATTTTGCACTAGTGAGTTTGAGCATCTCATTTAAGATGCCATCAGGTCCGCAGGCTTTTTTAAATTTGAGAGCCTGAAGTTTCTTATAGAGCTCCTGGTCAGTAATTTGGGACTCCAATGGATTTTGATTGTCATTTATAGCTTTTTCTAATCCATTCAACTTCTCATGAATTTTGGTCTCTCTCTCTCTCTCTCTCTCTCTCGCTCATTTAACAGTCCGATGGCCTGCAGATAGGAAGCTGTTTCTCAGTCTCTCGGGTCCCAGCTTTGAAGCAGCTGTACTGTCTCCTTCTAGATGGTAGCGGGGTGAACAGGCCACAGCTTCAGTGGCTTGTATTACTAAGACAGACTGTGTTAACAGTATTTAAGTCTGTTACTCTACTATATGAGTTATTCATATTCATCTATCTTCCATACAGTTAGGTGTTTGGTGAAGAACTTTAAAAACCCTTTGTTATCCTGATTATGACCTTTGATCCCATTTGTTCCTCTCTGTAGGAGAACGTTACAGACATTGTTGTAAGGAGCCTGTGCTGTGTAGAGTAGATTACAGTACGTAGCCAATCACAATGTTCTGAATATGTCCATGCTTCAAGATGAAGATTCAAAATGTTCAATTTGAATGTGATTTGATCCCAGGGTGTGAAGAATAGATTGATGGTGAATGTGAGGATTAATTATAAAAAAATATATATTTTGATGCTGAAAAAGCAGGTACCGTAAGTCCAGTACAGTCCTCGTCAATTAAATTTAAAAAACCACAACAACACTCAAGTGGGAAAAAAAATGTTTGACAGGAGGAAATGTCTTCCCCAGCAGCAAAAGCATCTGTAGTTACAGCCAGCAGGCTTCAGGCGGTTTCCCAATCCATCTGGGGCAGTCTAGAGGTCATGGGTGGCAGACCACGGTAAGTAAGAACCAAGCCTTCAGCTGCCCCCTGACAAACGACAGTCTTTAATCAGTACTGGACTGTGTCAGTTGATGAGAGTAGTTGACATGGAGAGAATAGCCCTGGTCAGGGTTGGGGATGTCAAGCCGGTTTGATGTAGTATCAGGAAGGAATCCAACGGTGGGGAATGGTCAAATATCCTTTGTGTTATATTTCTTAAGGCACCCGGCTCTAATGGAATTTAGATCAAAGATTCAGAATCCACTCAGGATGGTACTGTGTTCTGGAAGTAGAAGCATGTCCTTGATGCCCTCAACAGTCAGCTTTAATAAAATGATATTCACACCACTTACACCACACACACAAAGATATACTGTCTACACCACCAATGATCTAGTCTTTATACTGTCTACACCACCAATGATCTAGTCTTTATACTGTCTACACCACCAATGATCTAGTCTTTATACTGTCTACACCACCAATGATCTAGTCTTTATACTGTCTACACCACCAATGATCTAGTCTTTATACTGTCTACACCACCAATGATCTAGTCTTTATACTGTCTACACCACCAATGATCTAGTCTTTATACTGTCTACACCACCAATGATCTAGTCTTTATACTGTCTACACCACCAATGATCTAGTCTTTATACTGTCTACACCACCAATGATCTAGTCTTTATACTGTCTACACCACCAATGATCTAGTCTTTATACTGTCTACACCACCAATGATCTTGTCTTTATACTGTCTACACCACCAATGATCTAGTCTTTATACTGTCTACACCACCAATGATCTAGTCTTTATACTGTCTACACCACCAATGATCTAGTCTTTATACTGTCTACACCACCAATGATCTAATCTTTATACTGTCTACACCACCAATGATTTAGTCTTTATACTGTCTACACCACCAATGATCTAGTCTTTATACTGTCTACACCACCAATGATCTAGTCTTTATACTGTCTACACCACCAATGATCTAGTCTTTATACTGTCTACACCACCAATGATCTAGTCTTTATACTGTCTACACCACCAATGATCTAGTCTTTATACTGTCTACACCACCAATGATCTAGTCTTTATACTGTCTACACCACCAATGATCTAGTCTTTATACTGTCTACACCACCAATGATCTAGTCTTTATACTGTCTACACCACCAATGATCTAGTCTTTATACTGTCTACACCACCAATGATCTAGTCTTTATACTGTCTACACCACCAATGATCTAGTCTTTATACTGTCTACACCACCAATGATCTAGTCTTTATACTGTCTACACCACCAATGATCTAGTCTTTATACTGTCTACACCACCACTGATCTAGTCTTTATATTGTCTACACCACCACTGATCTAGTCTTTACAGAATAGAACCACACCCAATCTAGTCTTTATGTAATAGAACCACCACCGATCTAGTCTTTATGTAATAGAACCACCACCGATCTATTCTTTATGTAATAGAACCACCAATGATCTAGTCTTTACAGAATAGAACCACCCCCAATCTAGTCTTTGTGTAATAGAACCACCACCGATCTATTCTTTATGTAATAGAACCACCAATGATCTAGTCTTTACAGAATAGAACCACCCCCAATCTAGTCTTTATGTAATAGAACCACCACCGATCTAGTCTTTATGTAATAGAACCACCACCGATCTAGTCTTTATGTAATAGAACCACCACCGATCTAGTCTTTATGTAATAGAACAACCACCAATGATCTAGTCTTTACAGAATAGAACCACCCCCAATCTAGTCTTTATGTAATAGAACCACCACCGATCTAGTCTTTATGTAATAGAACCACCACCGATCTAGTCTTTATGTAATAGAACCACCACCGATCTAGTCTTTACGGAATAGAACCACCACCGATCTAGTCTTTATGTAATAGAACCACCACCGATCTCGTCTTTATGTAATAGAACCACCACCGATCTAGTCTTTATGTAATAGAACCACCACCGATCTAGTCTTTATGTAATAGAACCACCACCGATCTAGTCTTTATGTAATAGAACCACCACCGATCTAGTCTTTATGTAATAGAACCACCACCAATGATCTAGTCTTTACAGAATAGAACCACCCCCAATCTAGTCTTTATGTAATAGAACCACCACCGATCTAGTCTTTATGTAATAGAACCACCACCGATCTAGTCTTTATGTAATAGAACCACCACCGATCTAGTCTTTACGGAATAGAACCACCACCGATCTAGTCTTTATGTAATAGAACCACCACCGATCTAGTCTTTATGTAATAGAACCACCACCGATCTAGTCTTTATGTAATAGAACCACCACCGATCTAGTCTTTATGTAATAGAACCACCACCGATCTAGTCTTTATGTAATAGAACCACCACCGATCTATTCTTTATGGAATAGACCACCACTGATCTAGTCTTTATGGAATAGAACCACCACCGATCTAGTCTTTATGTAATTGTCACATTCTGACCTTTATTTCCTTTGTTTTGTATTTATTTAGTATGGTCAGGGCGTGAGTTGGGTGGGCAGTCTATGTTTGTTTTTCTATCATTTGGGTATTTCTATGTTTCGGCCTAGTATGGTTCTCAATCAGAGGCAGGTGTCATTAGTTGTCTCTGATTGAGAATCATACTTAGGTAGCCTGGGTGTCACTGTGTGTTTGTGGGTGATTGTTCCTGTCTTTGTGTTTTGCACCAGATAGGGCTGTTTAGGGTTTCACACGTTTCTTGTTTTGTTGTATCAGTTGTTCATGTTTACTTATTAAAAGAACCATGGACACTTACCACGCCGCATATTGGTCCTCTGATCCACCACCGATCTAGTCTTTATGTAATAGAACCACCACCGATCTAGTCTTTACGGAATAGAACCACCACCGATCTATTCTTTATGGAATATATCCACCACTGATCTAGTCTTTATGGAATAGAACCACCACCGATCTAGTCTTTATAGAATAGAACCACCACCTATCTAGTCTTTATAGAATAGCACCACCACAGCCATATTACTCAGCAGGTATGCCCTTAATTGTCTGATAGACAGCAATTGTATGTTCTTAATTCAGTGGCATACAGTGTGTGATTCCTTCCTTCCTTAATTCCTTCCTTTATTTATTTATTCCTTCTTTCCTTCCTTCCTCTCAGTGATATCATGATTGTATTGTTGTATGGGGCTCTGCTTCTCAGTGATATCATAATTGTATTGCTGTTTTGGCTCTCAGTGATATCATAATTGTATTGCTGTTTTGGCTCTCAGTGATATCATGATTGTATTGTTGCATGGGGCTCTCTCGTGGTGGCAGGGTAGCCTAGTGGTTAGAGCGTTGGACTAGTAACCGAAAGGTGACAAGGTACAAATCTGTCGTTCTGCCCCTGAACAGGCAGTTAACTCACTGTTCCTAGGCCGTCATTGAAAATAAGAATTTGTTCTTAACTGACTTGCCTAGTTAAATAAAGGTAAAAAAAATATTTTTTTAAGGATTCAGGCCATTTCAGCCACCTCCGCCTGGGCCAGGATTCAGGCCAGTTCAGCCACCTCCACCTGGGCCAGGATTCAGGCCAGTTCAGCCATCTCCGTCTGGGCCAGGATTCAGGCCAGTTCAGCCACCTTCACCTGGGCCAGGATTCAGACCAGTTCAGCCACCTCCGCCTGGGCCAGGATTCAGGCCAGTTCAGCCACCTCCGCCTGGGCCAGGATTAAGGCCAGTTCAGCCACCTCCACCTGGGCCAGGATTCAGGCCAGTTCAGCCACCTCCGCCTGGGCCAGGATTCAGCCACCTCCGCCTGGGCCAGGATTCAGGCCAGTTCAGCCACCTCCACCTGGGCCAGGATTCATGCCAGTTCAGCCACCTCCGCCTGGGCCAGGATTCAGGCCAGTTCAGCCACCTCCACCTGGGCCAGGATTCATGCCAGTTCAGCCACCTCCGCCTGGGCCAGGATTCAGGCCAGTTCAGCCACCTCCACCTGGGCCAGGATTCAGGCCAGTTCAGCCACCTCCACCTGGGCCAGGATTCAGGCCAGTTTAGCCACCTCCGCCTGGGCCAGGATTCAGGCCAGTTCAGCCACCTCCGCCTGGGCCAGGATTCAGGCCAGTTCAGCCACCTCCACCTGGGCCAGGATTCAGGCCAGTTCAGCCACCTCCACCTGGGCCAGGATTCAGGCCAGTTCAGCCACCTCCGCCTGGGCCAGGATTCAATCCGATAGCTCTTTGTCAGCAACTTGCCTTTTTGAAGGCAACTTCTGATTGATTCTGCAGCATTTTAAGTTTATCCCATCATTGGTGGTCCTTATAATTGTTTGGGTGTGGAACACCCCAGGGTGAATCAGCAGTTCAATTATGACCATGAATCACAACAGTAGTCCTGTGTTGGCAGACTGACTCCTCGTCTCCTCTCTTGTTACAGTACTGTACCTCTGTCTGGCAATTAACCGCACAGGCTCTATGACCACACTGAGCTTTTAGTATTGTACCTCTGTCTGGCCTTGGTTGACCTCAGAGCAGCAAGCTGATGCTGATGCTGACTTCCACCGGTCTAGCCCTGCATTACGGTCCCAAACGGTCCCCTATATAGTATACTACTTTTGACAAGGGCCCATAATGCACTATGTAGGGAATAGGGTGTCATTTGGGACATAACCCATGACTTTGAGGATGCTGACTTTCCCTCGTCTAACCTGTTGACTTTGGGACAGGAGGAGAGTGGACCACTGCAACAACAACGGAAAAATCTGAATCAACGACAACAGCTTTCAGCAAAAACTGTTTGAAGCATAGACCTTTGTATTGGGTAGTGGTTACCAGCACCAGATCAACACGGTCCAAACAACATAAAACGCCTCAGAAATGACTTGCTGCAAAGATATAGATTGTCGGCCACTGTTATCAGCCCTGGTTTCTCATAGAACCTGTAGTGTTGATTATCAGTGTGGCTGATAGAACCTGTAGTGTTGATTATCAGCGGGGCTCATAGAACCTGTAGTGTTGATTATCAGTGTGGCTCATAGAACCTGTAGTGTTGATTATCAGTGTGGCTGATAGAACCTGTAGTGTTGATTATCAGCGGGGCTCATAGAACCTGTAGTGTTGATTATCAGTGTGGCTCATAGAACCTGTAGTGTTGATTATCAGTGTGGCTCATAGAACCTGTAGTGTTGATTATCAGTGTGGCTCATAGAACCTGTAGTGTTCACTGTCAGTGTGGCTCATAGAACCTGTAGTGTTCACTGTCAGTGTGGCTCATAGAACCTGTAGTGTTCACTGTCAGTGTGGCTCGTAGAACCTGTAGTGTTCACTGTCAGTGTGGCTCATAGAACCTGTAGTGTTCACTGTCAGTGTGGCTTATAGAACCTGTAGTGTTCACTGTCAGTGTGGCTCATAGAACCTGTAGTGTTCACTGTCAGTGTGGCTCGTAGAACCTGTAGTGTTCACTGTCAGTGTGGCTCATAGAACCTGTAGTGTTGATTATCAGTGTGGCTCATAGAACCTGTAGTGTTCACTGTCAGTGTGGCTCATAGAACCTGTAGTGTTCACTGTCAGTGTGGCTCATAGAACCTGTAGTGTTCACTGTCAGTGTGGCTCATAGAACCTGTAGTGTTCACTGTCAGTGTGGCTCATAGAACCTGTAGTGTTCACTGTCAGTGTGGCTCATAGAACCTGTAGTGTTCACTGTCAGTGTGGCTCATAGAACCTGTAGTGTTCACTGTCAGTGTGGCTCATAGAACCTGTAGTGTTCACTGTCAGTGTGGCTCATAGAACCTGTAGTGTTCACTGTCAGTGTGGCTCATAGAACCTGTAGTGTTCACTGTCAGAGTGGCTCATAGAACCTGTAGTGTTCACTGTCAGTGTGGCTCATACCGTCCCACTGCGTTGCACCTGACACTGAAGCCCAAGCATCAAACACACACACACACACACACAATAAATCAGTGAGATTGGATTGGTCATTTGGCTGCGGAGTACCCTCTCGTGCCCCTTCCTCATTCGGTCTCCCTCGCTGGCTCTTATTCTTTCCTGTCCTTCTTTAGGAGCCTCCCTCCTCTCATCACCTTCATCACAGCCATCTTGTCAGGGTCATAAAGTGAACTGACTAGAGCTCAAGGTTAAATCCTATTTCTTTGTTTTATTTCTCTCTTCACCTTTTTTTGCTCTCAAGTGACATCTGGAATAAAACCGTATGGAAATTCATGGGATAAACATGCATTTGGGTTTTAATGTTGCAGAGTTTATAGTCCTACAGTACAAGGAGGGTTATAAATCCTGATTTTAGAGTCTCTCAACTATATATAAACAGAGTACATGTTGTCATGGGGATTCATCAATAAATGCTTCCTATGTAAACAGAGTACATGTTGTCATGGGGATTCATCAATAAATGCTTCCTATGCAAACAGAGTACATGTTGTCATGGGGATTCATCAATAAATGCTTCCTATGTAAACAGAGTACATGTTGTCATGGGGATTCATCAATAAATGCTTCCTATGCAAACAGAGTACATGTTGTCATGGGGATTCATCAATAAATGCTTCCTATGTAAACAGAGTACATGTTGTCATGGGGATTCATCAATAAATGCTTCCTATGTAAACAGAGTACATGTTGTCATGGGGATTCATCCTCCTCCTGTGAAACATGATCTAGGTCTGAGCTTTAGGTCATCTATAAAATGACCTACGCCTTATAAAAAAATGTTTGGGATTTCACATAAATACATGTTTATGAGTTTCTTTACTGTTTCAGCCATGAAAGAAAAGGCAATGACACGCCCTGCATGTTCTCTTTTAAATGGAAAGTTCCTCAGGTAAATGTCTTGTCTGGTCAAAAGTAGTGCACCATACAAGGGAAAAGGCAGCCACTTGGGACTCTGCCGTCTTAGATGACGAAATGTAACAGAAAGCACCAATGACAGGACATCTAAGCACGACAGTCACTCACTAATATACAAAATATGATGGGAGAAACGGTAGCAAATTCTACTGTCAATTCATGTAGAGAGAGGGATGAATCCTCGAGTGAGTGATGTCATGCCTGGAGGTTCTGGAGCCGAGATATGGAGTGACTGTGTGCATTCACAGGGATGAGAACCGACCTACACACTGAACAACGGAAGGCGTACTGCCCCAAATGTCTGTGTGTGAGCATAATGATTATTTGTTGCAAATAAAACACTATAGATTTAAAAAAATAAATAATAAAGTCAATGAAGCTCTTTGAACTACTGGATCTAGAGCTGTTTTTATATACAATATACAATATGCAATATACAATATACAAATCATTTTGTGAGGTTACGTTGAGAGTGATAAAGTTTGACACGTAGAAATATCATAAGCCCCCCCCCCCCCCCTGGTGGTATGATATAAAATGCTATCCTCTGTTAGGGTAATGGTGAGAGGTTAGCATGTCTTGGGGGTATGATATAAAATGCTAACCTCCCCTGTTATTGTAATGGTGAGAGGTTAGCATGTCTTGGGGGGTATGGTATAAAATGCTAACCTCTGTTAGGGTAATGGTGAGAGGTTAGCATGTCTTGGGGTATGATATAAAATGCTAACCTCCTCTCTTATTGTAATGGTGAGAGGTTAGCATGTCTTGGGGGTATGATATGAAATGCTAACCTCCCCTGTTATTGTAATGGTGAGAGGTTAGCATGTCTTGGGGGTATGATATAAAATGCTAACCTCCCCTGTTATTGTAATGGTGAGAGGTTAGCATGTCTTGGGGGTATGATATAAAATGCTAACCTCTGTTAGGGTAATGGTGAGAGGTTAGCATGTCTTGGGGGTATGATATGAAATGCTAACCTCCCCTGTTATTGTAATGGTGAGAGGTTAGCATGTCTTGGGGGGTATGATATAAAATGCTAACCTCTGTTAGGGTAATGGTGAGAGGTTAGCATGTCTTGGGGGTATGATATAAAATGCTAACCTCCCCTGTTATTGTAATGGTGAGAGGTTAGCATGTCTTGGGGGGTATGGTATAAAATGCTAACCTCTGTTAGGGTAATGGTGAGAGGTTAGCATGTCTTGTGGGTATGATATAAAATGCTAACCTCCCCTGTTATTGTAATGGTGAGAGGTTAGCATGTCTTGGGGGGTATGGTATAAAATGCTAACCTCTGTTAGGGTAATGGTGAGAGGTTAGCATGTCTTGTGGGTATGATATAAAATGCTAACCTCCCCTGTTATTGTAATGTTGAGAGGTTAGCATGTCTTGGGGGGTATGATATAAAATGCTAACCTCTGTTATTGTAATGGTGAGAGGTTAGCATGTCTTGGGGGTAT
The DNA here is from genome assembly GCF_002021735.2 of Oncorhynchus kisutch. Taxonomy (NCBI): domain Eukaryota; kingdom Metazoa; phylum Chordata; class Actinopteri; order Salmoniformes; family Salmonidae; genus Oncorhynchus; species Oncorhynchus kisutch. Next base: position 5,159,491 of record NC_034185.2, on the reverse strand, counting down.
GATATAAAATGCTAACATCCCCTGTTATTGTAATGGTGAGAGGTTAGCATGTCTTGGGGGTATGATATAAAATGCTAACCTCCTCTCTTATTGTAAAGGTGAGAGGTTAGCATGTCTTGGGGGTATGATATAAAATGCTAACCTCTGTTAGGGCAATGGTGAGAGGTTAGCATGTCTTAGGGTATGATATTTGTGTGTCTGTAATTTTCTCACTCATCATTATTCACGATTCAGTCAGGATTATCCGTAATCATGTGTAGCATCCACATTCATGTAGTAGTGTTTAGAAACTATTCTATTCTTCATTTACAATAAAAGTGACTCCAAAATGACACCACACATAATTTAATATTAATTTCTATTGGGAACAACACAATCTGAAACACTAGGAATATGGGAACAAATATGTAACTTTTTACTACTTTAATACACATATAAGTGAATTTATCCCAATACTTTTGGTCCCTAAAAATGAGGAGAATATGTACAAAAAGTGCTGTAATTTCTAAATGGTTCACCCGATATGGATGAAAACACCCTCAATTTAATTCTGACAGTCTATACTTCCACCTGATAGTCATAGTGTAATTTAAAATCCAAAGTGCTGGAGTACAGAGCCAAAACAACCCTAAAGGAGTGATTTCCTTCCTGCTCTGCCATAGGATAATAGATATAACTATATAATGTCAAGGATTAAACTTCAAACTGCAAACTGCAACAACAACGAAAGAAACGCAACAACTCCACAACAACTTCTCCACAACATAAAAAGAGATTCTAAGCTACAAGGACTTTTGCTCCCGTTGCATTCTTTGTTCAAGTCCTTTCTTTGTGCAAGTCAATCACTCTGTTATCCTTGGATTGTTACCCTTGGACTGGCAGAGAATTGTATGTTTTGTCTGATGAGCAAGACATATATACTGGGGGGGTAGATGGAATGATGATGTCGTCAAGGCCTCAGTCCAGGACAATGCTGCCTCTGTCTGTTCGCTCATATTACTGGGCCTGGATAGAAAAACAAGCTGATGGGATAGGATACAGTATCTCTCTCTCACTGTTTCTCTCACTCTCTCTCTCTCTCGCTCTAATGTACTGTGAAATCTTTCAAAGGAGCTACTTTGAAATCGGAGCTCAATTTTCAGAAGGAGATGAGCTGTTAAAGCACAAAATATGACCACGTGAAGGCAGGGGGGTGAAACATAATGCCATTATGGTTAACCTGTAATATGACATGGAGATGGGGGCAGACCCTGTACCTAATACACAGAGAGAGACAGAGAAAGAGAGAGAGAGAGAGAGAGAGAGAGAGAGAGAGAGAGAGAGAGACAGAGAGAGAGACAGAGACAGAGACAGAGACAGAGACAGAGACAGAGACAGAGACAGAGACAGAGAGAGACAGAGACAGAGACAGAGACAGAGACAGAGACAGAGAGAGAGAGAGAGAGAGAGAGAGAGAGACAGAGAGAGAGATAGAGACAGAGTATGCAGAAGCATTAAAACCTGTTGCGACTCTAGGGGAAGTATTTTCTTTTTTGGAACGGGATATTTTGTCAAGACAAGATGCTTGAATATGCATATAATTGACAGCTTAGGATAGAAAACACTCTAACGTTTCCAAAACTGTAAAGATATTGTCTGTGAGTATAACAGAACTGATGTTGCAGGCGAAAGCCTGAGAAAAATCCAATCCGGAAGTGCCCCATATTTTGAAAGCGCTGCGTTCCAATGCGTCCCTATTGAGCTGTGAATGTCCTATCAACGAGCTTACGCTTTCTACGTATTCCCCAAGGTGTCTACAGCATTGTGACGTAGTTTTACGGCATTTATGTTGAAGAATAGCCGTAGGCGGCTACATTGCGTAAGTGGTCACATGATGGCTTCCAGGGTGACTCTCCCGTAAAATACAGAGGTAGCCATTACTCCAATTGGTCCTACTGAAAAACTAACTGTCCCGACGGATATATTATCGAACAGATATTAGAAAAACACCTTGCGGATTGATTCTAAACAACGTTTAGAACGGGCGTTGCCGTGACCGCAATTTCCGGGCGATTTCTCAGTCAAACGTGAAGAACAAACGGAGCTATTTCGCCTACAAAAATAATATTTTGGGACTTTGCCTATCTACCTGGGAGTCTCGTGAGTGAAAACATCCGTAGTTCATCAAAGGTAAACGATTTAATTTGATTGCTTTTCTGATTTTCGTGACAAGGTTGCCTGCTGTGAGCAGGGTATAATGCCATGCTAGGCTATCGATAAACTTACACAAATGCTTGTCTAGCTTTGGCTGTAAAGCATATTTAGAAAATCTGAGATGACAGGGTGATTAACAAAAGGCTAAACTGTGTCTCAATATATTTCATTTGTGATTTTCATGAATAGGAATATTTTCTAGGGATATTTATGTCCGTTACGTTATGCTAATTAGTTTCAGGCGATAATTACACTCCCGCATGCGGGTTTGGGAGTCACAAGAAGTTGGGTGGCCAGGCAAAAGCTGTACTCTGTACTATGTACTCTGTGGACATGGATGGGATAGATAGAATAAGAGGCTGGGGAACAGCATGATGAGCACAATGAGGGGGCTGGAGGGCATGGTTTCTGGGGGGCAGCGGATCTGGGGGGCTGGAGGGAGACCTGGGGGGCAGGGCCTGGGTATCTGGAGGGCAGGGTCTCTGGGGGGATAGGGGATCTGGGGGGCTTGAGGGGCAGGTGATCTGGGGGGGTAGGGGATCTGGGGGGCTGGATGTGCTGGAGATCTGGGGGGCTGGAGGGAGATCTGGGGGCAGGTGATATGGGGCGCAGGGGATCTGGGGGGCTGGAGGGGCAGGTGATCTATGGGGCTGAGGGGCAGGTGATCTAGGGGGCAGCTCCCATTCTACAATACTTTCCTCAAGCAAAAACCTTGCAAGTCCAGCAATTCTATAGAGATTCTATGGAGAGTTTATTTAGTGTGTTAGTGTAACATCTGTGCTCCTCAGAGGAGGAAGGGGAGGACAATCCCAATCAGTGAATTTAAGAAACATAAAATATTGTAACATTTTGGAAAGTTTTTAGATAAGATAAAACTATACTAAATATAATCCCATCACCAAATAACTGATTAAAACACACCGTTTTGCAATGAAGGTCTACAGTAGCCTGAACAACACTCTGCAGGGTAGCACCATGGTGTAGCCGGAGGACAGGTAGCTTCCGTCCTCCTCTGGGTTCATTAACTTCAATACAAAACCTAGGAGGCTCTTGGTCCTCACCCACTTCAATAGACTTACACAGTAATTATGACAACTTCCGGAGGACGTCCTCCAACCTATCAGAGCTCTTGCAGTATGAACAGACATCGTCTCTATCCAATAAAAGGATCAGAGAAAGAACCTCGTGTGATTTAGAAGATTGGTGAGTTGGTGACATTGTTGGACAGATTGAGAGATTGAGCTAGTGAATCGTGATCGTGATCTTCCGTTAAGGTCGTGATAGGTCCATTTGCTGTCATCTAGTGGACATTTTGCTCAATTGCCCTCAGCTATGTTTAGACTGTTGTTGTTCATGTTTTGATGTGTTCTAGTGTACTATGGAATATATTGCTTTCTTATTCTTGACACTTCTCCCAGTCATATTTAAGGTTAGAACTACCTTTCTAAATATTCTGATACTTTTAGCTTGGAGTTGTATCTTTATGATAACATTGCTACAGTATTTCACTTTTTAATGTGTATAGTATTGCTTACTAGGTGTGTCCAATCAATTGTGTAACCACTCCCTCTTCCAATTAGGGCTAATTGGAAAAGCTGTTCAAAAGAGGACATTGTATTCTTTTTTTTTGGTACTCCCTGACGAAGGCCATGCAGCCGAAACGCGTCGTTTAAAAAAAGCACAATGTTTCTATTGAACATGCCATACTAATAAAAGAGTTTTAATTCATTATATGAAGAGTGCCTTGGTCCTCCATTCTTTTTGATGAATAGTGATAGTTGATAGGTGAGCATTTTTGGGGGGATATTATTCTATTCAAATGAGTTTCTTCAAACTATAGGAGACGGAGCAGGTAGGTTACATATTGTTTCGTGGATTTAGAACTTTATTGTGTCTGGTTAGTGCAACTTATTTAAATTTGAATTAAGTTTACATTTCTACCTTTAGTAGCGAGTAGCGTGCACTTCTCTCTGCCAGAATAGCTGGCTAACTCTAACGACAATGTAGTGGATTTTTGTTGTTGTTGAAGAAACACAATTTCATTGCCCACGTCAGAATCAAGCTTCTGGGAAAAAAGTCGCACCGATCATGTAATGGACAAAAGGTCTGCGTATTCAAACTGCTCAACAACAACGAGAAGGTTTGAAGAAATAGGGTTGTTTTCAAGCGGCTTATCAACACTACTGCGTTTTTTTTGGGGGGGGGGCACGCAAGAGTTTGGCTAACAAGGGCAACTACAAGGAGTTTGCCGAGGTAGTTACGATGCTTTACTTGCTTATTGTAAGGGTTTTCTTCTGGTGAAAGAGAGGCGGACCAAAATGCAGCGTGGTGGTTATTCATGTTTTTAATAAAGACGACTATACATGAACAGACTAAACAAAAGTGAAAACCTAAACAGTCCTATCTGGTGCAAACACAGAGACAGGAACAATCACCCACAAAACCAAACAGGCTACCTAAATATGGTTCCCAATCAGAGACAATGACTAACACCTGCCTCTGATTGAGAACCATATCAGGCCAAACATAGAAATAGACAAACCAGACACACAACATAGAATGCCCACCCAGCTCACGTCCTGACCAACACTAAAACAAGGAAAACACATACGAACGATGGTCAGACCGTGACACTTATGGAAGTTTCTATTGTCAGTTATGGGATGTCTAAATCAATTCAGAATGATTTAATAGCCTCCGTCGCATAATCCATTAAAAGATTGAACTCAAAATGGCTGAAAACCACAGACATCACAGACAGTCGCTTGCAGTTGTCAGTTATCGTCAGGTATGTGGATGATCAGGGGCTTTATTCAGGAACGTTTCTTGGGCTTACTTTAATGTGTCAAAATCAAATCAAAATCCAATCAAATTTTATTTGTCACATACACATGGTTAGCAGATGTTAATGCGAGTGTAGCGAAATGCTTGTGCTTCTAGTTCCGACAATGCAGTAATAACCAACAAGTTATCTAACTAACAATTCCAAAACTACTGTCTTATACACAGTGTAAGGGGATAAAGAATATGTACATAAGGATATATGAATGAGTGATGATACAGAGCAGCTTAGGCAAGATACAGTAGATGGTATCGAGTACAGTATATACATATGAGATGAGTATGTAAACAAAGTGGCATAGTTAAAGTGGATAGTGATACATGTATTACATAAAGATGCAGTCGATGATAGAGTACAGTATATACGTATGCATATGAGATGAATAATGTAGGGTATGTAAACATTATATTAGGTAGCATTGTTTAAAGTGGCTAGTGATATATTTACATCATTTCCCATCAATTCCCATTATTAAAGTGGCTGGAGTTGAGTCAGTGTCAGTGTCAGTGTGTTGGCAGCAGCCACTCAATGTTAGTGGTGGCTGTTTAACAGTCTGATGGCATTGAGATAGAAGATAGAAGCTGTTTTTCAGTCTCTCGGTCCCAGCTTTGATGCACCTGTACTGACCTCGCCTTCTGGATGATAGCGGGGTGAACAGGCAGTGGCTCGGGTGGTTGATGTCCTTGATGATCTTTATGGCCTTCCTGTAACATCGGGTGGTGTAGGTGTCCTGGAGGGCAGGTAGTTTGCCCCGGTGATGCGTTGTGCAGACCTCACTACCCTCTGGAGAGCCTTACGGTTGAGGGCGGAGCAGTTGCCGTACCAGGCAGTCATACAGCCCGCCAGGATGCTCTCGATTGTGCATCTGTAGAAGTTTGTGAGTGCTTTTGGTGACAAGCCGAATTTCTTCTGCCTCCTGAGGTTGAAGAGGCGCTGCTGCGCCTTCTTCACGATGCTGTCTGTGTGAGTGGACCAATTCAGTTTGTCTGTGATGTGTATGCCGAGGAACTTAAAACTTGCTACCCTCTCCACTACTGTTCCATCGATGTGGATAGGGGGGTGTTCCAAGTGGGTGAGATGCGCAGTCTGTGTTTGACTTTGTAAATTCTGAGACGTCTTGAGTTCAACTTCACGGAGAAACTTCTTGCCAAAATCTATGGTGGCGCTGCTGTAGTGGAATGTATCTGCTATTTGTAATTCCAGCTAAGTCCCCTCCTGTTCCCTGATTTAAGAGGTGATGACCACTCCACTACCAGTGTCAACTCTCTCCTGATATGAACTGATTCCACGTCTCATGTGCCCTCTCATCCACTGGCACATTAAATGTTTCCTCTTCAAGCACCGTGAGTAGACTTGTCAATGCTCTCTCATTACTGCATGTACAGTAGAGTCAATCACGTACACAAATGCAATCACATTATAACATATCAATGTAATTTTAATCTTTGCTAGGTCTAACCATCCTTAGATCTTTTGTCTAATTGTGTTTTGTTCTTGTTTTTTTTGTCTTCCCAGTCAGATCATGTCCTTCCCTCAGTGGAAGAGCTGGGCTCTTCTCCAACACCATCCATCCATGTTGAGCCTGTCCTGCATTGAATCACCTCACCCCCTGTCCTGCATTGAATCACCTCAACCCCTGTCCTGCATTGAAGTCTCTGATCACCTCACCTCCTGTCCTGCATTGAAGCCTCTGAACACCTCAACTCATGCCTCATACCCTCATTCAATCCCTGATGTGATCCCTTCCCAACCCAGTATTTTTCTACAGCTGGCCAAGCTTTCCACCTGGCTACCCTTACCCCGTTCAACAGCCCTGCACCCCCCACAGCATCTCGCCCAAGCCTCCCCATTTCTCCTTCTCCCAAATCCAGTTAGCTGATGTTCTGAAAGAGCTGCACAATCTGGACCCCTACAAATCAGCCGGGCTAGACAATCTGGACCCTCTCTTTCTAAAATGATCTGCAGAAATTGTTGCAACCCCTTTTACTAGCCTGTTCAACCTCTCTTTCGTGTCGTCTGAGATTCCCAAAGATTGGAAAGCAGTTGTGGTCATCCCCCTCTTCAAAGGGGGGGGACACTCTTGACCCAAACTGCTACAGACTGCTATATCTATCATACCCTGCCTTTCTAAGGTCTTCGAAATCCTAGTTAGCAAACAGATTACAGACCATTTCGAATCTCACCGTACCTTCTCCGCTATGCAATCTGGTTTCAGAGCTGGTCATGGGTGCACCTCAGTCACGCTCAAGGTCCTAAACGATATCAAAACCACCATCAATAAGACACAATACTGTACAGCCGTATTCATCCACCTGGCCAAGGCTTTCGACTCTGTCAATCACCACATCCTTATCGGCAGACTCAACGGCCTTGGTTTCTCAAACTATTGCCTCCCCTGGTTCACCAATTACTTCTGCGATAGAGTTCAGTGTGTCAAATCGGAGGGCCTATCTCTATGGGGGTGCCACAGGGTTCAATTCTTGGGCCGACTACATCAATGATGTCGCTCTTGCTGCTGGTGAGTCTCTGATCCACCTCTACACAGACAACACAATTCTCTATACTTCTGGCCCTTCTTTGGACACTGTGTTAACTACCCACCAGACAAGCTTTAATGCCATACAACTCTCCTTACGTGGCCTCCAACTACTCTTAAATGCAAGTAAAACTAAATGCATGCTCTTAAAAAAATGCATGCTCTTCATTGCCCGCACCTGCCCGCCGGTCCAGCATCACTAGTCTGGACGGTTCTGACTTAGAATATGTGGACAACTACAAATACCTAGGTGTCTGGTTAGACAGCAAACTCTCCTTCCAGACTCATATAAAACATCTCCAATCCAAAATTAAATCTAGAATTGGCTTCCTATTTCTCAACAAAGCATCCTTCACTCATGCCATTAAACATACCCTCGCAAAACTGACCATCCTACCGATCTTCGACTTCGGCGATGTCATTTACAAAATAGCCTCCAACACTCTACTCAACAAATTGGATGCAGTCTATCACAGTGCCATCTGTTTTGTTACTAAAGCACCTTATACCACCCACCACTGCGACCTGTACGCTCTCGTTGGCTGGTCCTCGCTTCATACTCGTCGCCAAACCCATTGGCTCTAGATCATCTACAAGTCCCTGCCAGGTAAAGCCCCGCCTTATCTCAGTTTACTGGTTACCATAACAGCACCCACCCGTAGCACGCGCTCCAGCAGGTATATCTCACTGGTCACCCCCAAAGCCAATTCCTCCTTTGGCCTCCTTTCCTACCAGTTCTCTGCTGCCAATGACTGGAACGAACTACAAAAATCACTGAAACTGGTGACACTCATCTCCCTCACTAGCTTTAAGCACCAGCTGTCAGAGCAGCTCACAGATCACTTTACCTGTACATAGCCCATCTGTAAATAGCCCATCCAACTACCTCATCCCCTACTGTATTTATTTATGTATTTATCTTGCTCCTTTGCACCCTATTATTTCTACTTTGCACATTAATCTACTGCACATCTAGCATTCCAGTGTTTAATTGCTATATTGTATTTACTTCGCCACCATGGCCTATTTATTGCCTTCCCTCCCTTATCTCACCTCATTTGCTCACATTGTATATTGACTTGATTTTCTACTGTATTATTGACTGTATGTTTTGTTTATTCCATGTGTAACTCTGTTGTGTGTCGAACTGCTTTGCTTTATCTTGGCCATGTCGCAGTTGTAAATGAGAACTTGTTCTCAACTTGCCTACCTGGTTAAATAAAGGTGAAGTAAATCAAATAAAAAATGACTTAATGAAAGATGATAAACACCACACATTAAGACACAAAGAATAGGCTGATTCAAGTGTTGTTTTCTGTCTTGAGACAGAAAGAAAAAGTTCAAATGACTTGATGTTGCTTTGAAGGGAAGACCATTTACTAAACAGTTAGTGACTTCATAGTCAACCACAACGATAAGAAGAACATGTTTTTATTTTTTATTTAATTTATTTTTTCAGACTTTGACTCAGAATCTAAAGAATATGTTGTTCACAATGATCTGTCTCATGGTGTGGGGGTGTTCATCAGTTGCATCAGTTCAACACCCACAAATGTCTCTGGGGAAAACAGGCAACAACATTTTCCAATAGAAAGATCTCATAAACAGTTAATGAATTACACTTATTAAAATAGCTTCCATTCAACTACAAGGGACTTGTTTCCATTCAGCCACAAGAGCATTAGTGAGGTCGTGCACTGATGTTGGGCGATTAGGCCTGGCTCACAATTACCGTTTCAATTCACCTCATAGGTGTTCGATGGGGTTGAGGTCAGGGCTCTTTGCAGGCCAGTCAAGTTCTTCCACACCGATCTCGACAAACCATTTCTGTATGGACCTCTCTTTGTGCATATGGGGGCATTGTCATGCTGAAACAGGAAAGGGCCTTCCCCAAACATTTGCCACAAAGTTGGATGCACAGAATTGTCTAGAATGTATGTTGTAGTGTTAAGATTTCCCTTCATTGGAACGAAGGGGCCTATCCCGAACCATGAAAAACAGTCCCAGACCATTATTCCTCCTCCACCAAACTTTACAGTTGGCACTATGCATTCTGGCAGGTAGCATCCATCAAACCCAGATTAGTTTGTCGGACTGCCAGATGGTGAAGTGTGATTAATCACTCCAGAGAACGTGTTTCCACTGCTCCAGAGTCCAATTCCAGCCAACGCTTGGCATTGTGCATGGGGATATTAGGCTTGTGTGTGGCTGCTCGACCATGGAAACCCATTTCATGAAGCTCCTGACGAACAGTTATTGTGCTGACGTTGTTTCCAGAGGCAGTTTGGAACCTGTTAGTGAATGTTGCAACTAAGGACAGACGATTTTTAGGCACTACATCCGTCAGCACTCGCCGATCCCGTTCTTCAAGCTTGTGTGGCCTACCACTTTGCGGCTGAGTTGTTGTTGCTCCTAGATGTTTCCACTTCACAATAACAACACTTACAGTTGACTGAAGCAGCTCTAGCAGGGCTGTTGGAAAGGTGGCATCCTATGACAGTGCCACATTAAAGTCACGCAGTAAGGTCTTTCTATTGCCAATGTGCTATGGAGATTGCATGGCTGTGGGCTCGATTTTCTACACCTGTAAGCAACAGTTGTGGCTGAAACAGCCAAATCCACTAATTTGAACGGGTGTCCACATACGTTTGTGTATATAGTGTAATATGAGTGCACTAAGACTTGATTTTGAGACTCCTTAAATAGAGAGAAAATGAATGAGAGAGAGAGAGAGAGAGAGAGAGAGAGAGAGAGAGAGAGAGAGAGAGAGAGGAGAGAGAGAGAGAGGAGAGAGAGAGAGAGAGAGAGAGAGAGAGAGAGAGAGAGAGAGAGAGAGAGGAGAGAGAGAGAGAGAGAGAGAGAGAGAGAGAGAGAGAGAGAGAGAGAGAGAGAGAGAGAGAGAGAGAGAGAGAGAGAGAGAGAGAGAGAGAGAGAGAGAGAGAGAGAGAGGAGAGAGAGAGAGAGAGAGAGAGAGAGAGAGAGAGAGAGAGAGAGAGAGAGAGAGACAGAGAGAGAGGGAGAGAGAGAGAGAGAGAGAGAGAGAGAGAGATGCCAATTATGCAAATAGGAAATTTGATGATTTGTTTAGAGGTTGCTTTTTACTTTTAATAAAACCTCTAAATAAACTCTGTATTTATAACAACGTCTTAGTTTTGGTGCTAAGGCTAAAACTGGCGAGTGTAGAGAGTATTGGGATATTGTTATCCACGTCTGCACCAATGATGTTAGGACGAAACAGTCAAGAGGTCACCAAGCGCAAAATAACTTCAACATCTCTGGCCCTCTCCCAGTTAATGGGGGCGATGAGCACTACAGCAGACTTGCCTAACTCACTGGGTGAAAACAGTTTTTCTGCCTCTCCCATAAGATAGAACAGTAGATAATTGTCCTCTTTCATTTTATCTATCAACATAGACAAGGCTCGAACTCCTCTAGCTTCAATGAGATAGCGTGCATGCCAGGCGGCAGGACTCTGCCACCAGCATAGTCAGTGTAGTCAGCTCAGTGTGTCCCATTAAACCGTGTCTAATGGTAAATTACCTTTTAATGGTACCAGACCAAGGCTCTCCACATGTCCTCTCATGTCCTCTCATGTCCTCATATGTCCTCATGTCCTCTCATGTCCTCTCATGTCCTCTCATGTCCTCTCATGTCCTCTCATGTCCTCTCATGTCCTCATGTCCTCTCATGTCCTCATGTCCTCTCATGTCCTCTCATGTCCTCATGTCCTCTCATGTCCTCTCATGTCCTCTCATGTCCTCATGTCCTCTCATGTCCTCTCATGTCCTCTCATGTCCTCTCATGTCCTCTCATGTCCTCATGTCCCCTCATGTCCTCTCATGTCCTCTCATGTCCTCTCATGTCCTCATGCTCCTTAACCTAACCTTTTGACAACACCGTGTTGTTTTGGAGAGATCGGAAACCGTAATTGGTCTTTTTTATTTTATTATTTTTTATTTCACCTTTATTTAACCAGGTAGGCTAGTTGAGAACACCTTTATTTAACCAGGTAGGCTAGTTGAGAACACCTTTATTTAACCAGGTAGGCTAGTTGAGAACACCTTTATTTAACCAGGTAGGCTAGTTGAGAACACCTTTATTTAACCAGGTAGGCTAGTTGAGAACACCTTTATTTAACCAGGTAGGCAAGTTGAGAACACCTTTATTTAACCAGTTAGGCTAGTTGAGAACACCTTTATTTAACCAGGTAGGCTAGTTGAGAACACCTTTATTTAACCAGGTAGGCAAGTTGAGAACACCTTTATTTAACCAGGTAGGCTAGTTGAGAACACCTTTATTTAACCAGGTAGGCTAGTTGAGAACACCTTTATTTAACCAGGTAGGCAAGTTGAGAACACCTTTATTTAACCAGGTAGGCAAGTTGAGAACAAGTTCTCATTTACAATTGCGACCTGGCCAAGATAAAGCAAAGCAGTTCGACAGATACAACAACACAGAGTTACACATGGAGTAAAACAAGCATACAGTCAATAATACAGTATAAACAAGTCTATATACAATGTGAGCAAATGAGGTGAGAAGGGAGGTAAAGGCAAAAAAGGCCTTGGTGGCGAAGTAAATAGAATATAGCAAGTAAAACACTGGAATGGTAGATTTGCAGTGGAAGAATGTGCAATGTAGAGATAAAAATAATGGGGTGCAAAGGAGCAAAATAAATAAATAAATAAAATAAAATAAAATAAATACAATAAATAGGTTTAGGTCTGATCTGTCGGGAACGATATCAGTTAGTCTCTGTCGATCCTTTGTCCTCCGACAAATCGATGGTAAATTTCGATGTACTTCAAAATTCCGTTCTAAGACCACAACTGTTTTCAAGTTATATGCTACCTGTCGGTAATGTCATTCAGAAATACCGGGTCAACTGTCTAGTTATTGCTTCACTGGCTCGCTCCTGTTACCATTGAGCGTCTCTCTGGCTTGGGTGTCAAACGTGTTGATCATCCATCATCCATGATCCTCCATCCACACAATGATCTTCCTAAAACTGACGGTGTGGCTCATCAAGCTCCAACGGCTTCATCCTCTTCCTCCTCTTCCTCCTCTTCATCCTATTCCTCCTCTTCATCATCTTCCTCCTCTTCCTCTTCATCCTCTTCATCCTCTTCCTCTTCATCCTCTTCCTCCACTTCTCTCCCGGGATATTAAGGGCTCACTGAGTGTGTACTACATCTGAAACGGAGCACATTCCTCTCTGATAGGATACTGTGTTGTGGCTGAGCGATGTTCTTGGTTAGGCAGATATTGTGACTGCATAATCGGTCAGGCACGCTGAGAGATGTCTCTCTCTGTGATTACGGGGGCCGCACGGATGGGTCAGGTGCATCCATATGTGTTGTTGTTGTTGTTGTTGTTGCCATATCTTTAGGTGGTTACTCAATCCCGGCTCCGAAGGACCATGTTGAAGATTATTATACTAGTTTGATAACTGCTGATTGCTGTCCCCAGTCCACCTAGCCATGCTGCTGCTCCAGTTTCAACTGTTCTGCCTGTGATTATTATTATTTGACCATGCTGGTCATTTATGAACATTTGAACATCTTGGCCATGTTCTGTTATAATCTCCACCCGGCACAGCCAGAAGAGGACTGGCCACCCCACATAGCCTGGTTCCTCTCTAGGTTTCTTCCTAGGTTTTGGCCTTGCTAGGGAGTTTTTCCTAGCCACCGTGCTTCTACACCTGCATTGCTTGCTGTTTGGGGTTTTAGGCTGGGTTTCTGTACAGCACTTTGAGATATCAGCTGATGTACGAAGGGCTATATAAATACATTTGTTTTGATTTGATTTGTTTGAGTAGGCCAGAGATAAGGACATTGTACTCCTACATTTTTAGAGAGACAATTTCTCAGTTTAGTTTTTTTGTTGTTGTGTTGACTGTAGATTAACAAGGGGTTACATTTCTGTGCCATGTCACATAGCTGTGATCTATACACGTAGTGGTCTGGAAATAATAATACAGAAATTATAGGAAGGCACATATTGATTTAGCAATAACAAAACAAGATACAGCTCTCATCTGTTTATAATAATACAATGACTGAAACGAAAATACAGGTAGTTAGCTGTAACAAGACTAGAGAGCTAAAAAATGACAATGTAGCGAACAATGTTACAGGACTAACAAATGTTTTTTGTTGATAAACACAAATGCTGTAATAATGACAAAAAATATATGATTTTAACTACTGACAACTGTGTCAGTAAACCTGGAGAAACTAATGGTGTACTTATAGTCTGGCACTCACACACAGTGATAAAGTGGTGAAATAGTTAGGAATAATACATGTACACAGCAGCAGATTGTGAGCTGAACTTGGTAATGAATTGAACACTGCAGGCCCAAGCTAGCTGAGATTTCATCATTCACTCTTAAAGGGACAGGCTTTCTTATATATATATATATATATATATTCTCTCTCTCTTTAGGTTTGGTTTCTGTAAGGCACTTTGTGACAAATGTTGATGTAAAATACATGTCACTTTTTAAAGAGATACGACCTAGCTGAAACCCCGTGGTCAGATACGACCTAGCTGAAACCCCTAGCTGAAACCCCGTGGTCAGATACGACCTAGCTGAAACCCCTAGCTGAAACCCCGTGGTCAGATACGACCTAGATGAAACCCCTAGCTGAAACCCCGTGGTAAGATACGACCTAGCTGAAACCCCTAGCTGAAACCCCGTGGTCAGATACGACCTAGCTGAAACCCCTAGCTGAAACCCCGTGGTCAGATACGACCTAGATGAAACCCCTAGCTGAAACCCCGTGGTAAGATACGACCTAGCTGAAACCCCTAGCTGAAACCCCGTGGTCAGATACGACCTAGCTGAAACCCCTAGCTGAATCCCCGTGGTCAGATACGACCTAGCTGAAACCCCTAGCTGAAACCCTGTGGTGAGATACGACCTAGCTGAATCCCTGCAGTGAGATACGACCTAGCTGAAACCCTGTGGTGAGATACGACCTAGCTGAAACCCTGCGATGAAATACGACCTAGCTGAAACCCTGTGGTGAGATACGACCTAGCTGAAACCCTGTGGTCAGATACGAGCTAGCTGAAACCCTGTGGTGAGATACGACCTAGATGAAACCATGTGGTGAGATACGACCTAGCTGAAACCCCGTGGTGAGATACGACTTAGCTGAAACCCCTAGCTGAAACCCTGTGGTCAGATACGACCTAGCTGAAACCCCTAGCTGAAACCCTGTGGTCAGATACGACCTAGTTGAAACCCCATGGTCAGATACGACCTAGCTGAAACCCGGTGGTAAGATACGACCTAGCTGAAACCCCGTGGTCAGATACGACCTAGCTGAAACCCCTAGCTGAAACCCCTAGCTGAAACCCCTAGCAGAAACCCTGTGGTCAGATACGACCTAGCTGAACCCCCGTGGTCAGATACGACCTAGCTGAAACCCCTAGCTGAAACCCCGTGGTCAGATACGACCTAGCTGAAACCCCTAGCTGAAACCCCTAGCTGAAACCCCTAGCTGAAACCCCGTGGTCAGATACGACCTAGCTGAAACCCCTAGCTGAAACCCTTAGCTGAAACTCCTAGCTGAAACCCCTAGCTGAAACCAAAATGCTCCACGATAATGGAGAGATTGTTTTGTGACGCATGTTTCTGAAGGGTGGATATTGTACAGTACATTCTGATGCAAATACAGTCATTCTGCTGCTTGCCATCATGGAGACAGGGTTCACGTTGAAAGTCTGGTTGTTTTTTCTCATTTAGACAGTGAGAGGACGGTCTTTGAGACCAGCCTCGTCGACTGAGGCGTGAATGACTGAATTGGAGAGTTCAGTAAGAATGCTCCATAGTAGCTTGTGTCCAAGTTTCTGTTTGTGTAGCTCATATGAATAGATTCACTAGAATGGGCCGCTTAGAACCCCTCAGAACCCCACATAACCCCTCAGAACCCCACAGAACCCCTCAGAACCCCTCAGAACCCCACAGAACCCCTCAGAACCCCCCAGAACCCCACAGAACCCCTCAGAACCCCTCAGGACCCCTCAATTGGTTAAGGCATTGGTTTCTCAAGCTGGAGACTGGGATTCAGATTCCACCAGTAAACATTTTTTACAGTGAGGATTTTACAGCAGGATTTGATTTGGCTCCCAGTACTAGGCTTTGTGCAGTTCCATAATTCATCCTCATCACAGTAAGTGAAGGGGAGAATACTTTTTACTCGCTCAGCAGCAGAAATCAATAAGGATGTATTGGCAACATGGTCGCCAATACATTACGCCATTACCCTGTTTCAGCCTGACACGTTTTTAAATGACTTTAATTAAGTCTGTGAGTTCTCATCACTGCCTGTCAGTACAGCATCCCATCACACTCACACCTCCCGCACTCCCTCTTTCTCTCTCTCTCGCTCTTTTTCTTTCTTTCTTTCTTTCTTTCTCTCTTTCTTTCTCTCTCTCTTTCTTTCTTTCACTCTTTCTCTTTCTTTCTTTCTTTCTTTCTTTCTTTCTTTCTCTCGCTCTTTCTGTCTCTCTCTCGCTCTTTCTTTCTCTCTCTCTCTCTCTCTCTTTCTCTCTTTCTTTCTTTCTTTCTCTCTCTCTCTCTCTCTCTCTCTCTCTCTCTCTCTCTCTCTCTCTCTTTCTTTCTTTCTTTCTTTCTCTTTCTCTTTCTCTTTCTCTTTCTCTTTCTCTTTCTCTTTCTCTTTCTCTTTCTCTTTCTCTTTCTCTTTCTCTTTCTCTCTCTCTTTCTCTCTCTCTTTCTCTCTCTCCCTCTCTCTCTCTCTCTCTCTCTCTCTCTCTCCCTCTCTCTCTCTCTCTCTCTCTCTCTATTTCTCTCTTTCTTTCTTTCTTTCTTTCTTTCTCTTTCTCTTTCTCTTTCTCTTTCTCTTTCTCTTCTCTTTCTCTTTCTCTTTCTCTTTCTCTTTCTCTTTCTCTCTCTCTCCTCTCTTTCTCTTTCTCTTTCTCTTTCTCTTTCTCTTTCTCTTTCTCTTTCTCTTTCTCTTTCTCTCTCTCTCTTTCTCTCTCTCTCTTTCTCTCTTTCTTCTTTCTTTCTTTCTTTCTCTCTTTCTTTCTTTCTTTCTTTCTTTCTTTCTTTCTTTCTTTCTTTCTTTCTTTCTTTCTTTCTTTCTCTCTCTCTCTCTCTCTCTCTTTCTCTCTTTCTTTCTTTCTTTCTTTCTTTCTTTCTTTCTTTCTTTCTTTCTTTCTTTCTTTCTTTCTTTCTTTCTTTCTCTTTCTCTTTCTCTTTCTCTTTCTCTTTCTCTCTCTCTCTCTCTCTCTCTTTCTCTCTTTCTTTCTTTCTTTCTTTCTTTCTTTCTTTCTTTCTTTCTTTCTTTCTTTCTCTTTCTCTTTCTCTTTCTCTTTCTCTTTCTCTTTCTCTCTCTCTCTCTCTCTTTCTTTCTTTCTTTCTTTCTTTCTTTCTTTCTTTCTCTTTCTCTTTCTCTTTCTCTTTCTCTTTCTCTTTCTCTTTCTCTTTCTCTTTCTCTTTCTCTTTCTCTTTCTCTCTCTCTCTCTCTCTTTCTCTCTTTCTTTCTTTCTCTCTTTCTCTCTTTCTTTCTTTCTTTCTTTCTTTCTTTGTCTCTCCTTGCATATGACACCATACAGTCTAATGGACAGTTTTATGATGTTTTAAGCATGTAGTCTTTTTTTTGTGCCTTTATATTTATTTGTAAAAGAACAAGGGTCGCAGGTCATACATGGGCGTAAATCAATCTTTGTTTTTCTCGAAGAAGAGAAGGTCAAAATCAGTAATAAATCATAGTGGCAGTGTGATGATATGTATTTCAGATGAAATCATTCTCATCAAAACGCACGGCCATTGTTCACTCTCATGTGTGAAATGTACCAATGTCCTTGAAGTAGCGTTTCGAACATACGTTGACTGCTATAAATCTATGCGTATAGCAGGTGAAGGGCCCTTTGCAGGATAACAATGTGCAATGGACTCAGTCGAACCATATTCTTGTTAGATTTTTTTGAACAAGATTTTTTTTTAAATTCAAAAAGTAAAGCAACTAGCAACAGCAATGTTCTTGTATGTGTTACATTTTCATGAACATACCCCCCCCCCCCCCCCACACACACACTGAAAACAACTAACTGTTAGTCCAATAAATAATTAAGGACAGATTTAGCTGATGGAGAGAGGTGACAAGAGGAGCTGAGAAATGGAGACGAAGGAGTGAAAGATGTAATGGCTCCATAAGGACACAGAGGAGGGTGTGACAGAGAATGTTTTCAGCTCTCTATATCGGGATGATTGCTGAGCTGACACTCAGACAGCAGGAAGGTGTCAAACGTTGGGTTGATTGACAATAGAGATGTTTCCTAGAGATTAGGAGTAGCTGTCTGGAGAGAAGTTACATTGAGAGACACATAAGCACTGCAACACTGAATTGGAACAGAGAATCCTGACAGTTTGATATAGAACAGAGAATTCAGACAGTTGGATATAGAACACAGAATCCTGACAGTTTGATATAGAACACAGAATCCAGACAGTTTGATATAGAACACAGAATCCAGACAGTTGGATATAGAACAGAGAATCCAGACAGTTGGATATAGAACAGAGAATCTGGATAGTTTGATATAGAACAGAGAATCCAGACAGTTTGATATAGAACAGAGAATCCAGACAGTTTGATATAGAACAGAGAATCCTGACAGTTTGATGTAGAACAGAGAATCTGGATAGTTCGGAATGGAAAAGGGAATAGGGAGAGTTTGGAATGTTTGTGTTCTGTGGTGTCTCTCAATAGAATTGGACTGTAGTTCAGACGTGACTGTTATTCCAATATTAACTTTACATATCCTTCCTGAGAGTTACTGAAAACACACAAGCCAAAACCCCAACATTTCAAGCATCTTTTTAATGGGAAGATGGCTGAATGGCAAACTACTATTAGCATACATGAAGTAGAGCTCAGGAGCTTGTCCTTGGAGTAAGGAAAGGAGCATCAGATTGCATATTTATGGGTTACGTCTTAAATTGACCCAAATAATTGGACTGGCTATTACTTTTATAATATACACTGCCATTCAAAAGTTTGGGGTCACTTAGAAATGTCCACGTTTTTCAAAGAAAAGCGCATTTTTTGTCCCTAAAATAACATCAAATTGATCAGAAATACAGATATTACATATATAATATAGATATTGTAATAATATAGATATTGTTAATGTTGTAAATGACTATTGTTGTCACGTTCTGACCTTTATTTCCTTTGTTATGTCTTTATTTAGTATGGTCAGGGTGTGAGTTGGGGTGGGCAGTCTATGTTAGTTTTTCTATATTTTCTATTTCTGTGTTTGGCCTGATATGGTTCTCAATCAGAGGCAGCTGTCTATCGTTGTCCCTGATTGAGAACCATATTTAGGTAGCCTGTTTTCCATTGTGTTTTGTGGGTGGTTATGTTCAGTCTTTGTGTGTCTGCACCAGATAGAACTGCTTCAGTTGTCACTTTGTTGTTTTGTGTTTTTGAAGTGTTCAGTTGTTTATTAAAAAGATGAACACCAACCACGCTGCGCTTTGGTCCTCTCCTTCTTCCGCCTCTGAATGCCGTTACACTTGTAGCAGGAAACGCCTGATTCTTAATGGAATATCTACATAGGCGTACAGAGGCCCATTATCAGCAACCATCACTCCTGTGTTCCAATGGCACGTTGTGTTAGCTAATCCAAGTTTACATTTTTTTTAAAGGCTAGAAAACCCTTTTGCAATTATGTACATACAAAATACTAGTCTCAACATCAACAGTGAAGAGGTGACTCCGGGATGCTGGCCTTCTAGGCAGAGTTCCTCTGTCCAGTCTCAACGTCAACAGTGAAGAGGTGACTCTGGGATGCTAGCCTTCTAGGCAGAGTTCCTCTGTCCAGTCTCAACGTCAACAGTGAAGAGGTGACTCTGGGATGCTAGCCTTCTAGGCAGAGTTCCTCTGTCCAGTCTCAACGTCAACAGTGAAGAGGTGACTCCGGGATGCTGGCCTTCTAGGCAGAGTTCCTAGGTCCAGTCTCAACGTCAACAGTGAAGAGGTGACTCCGGGATGCTGGCCTTCTAGGCAGAGTTCCTCTGTCCAGTGTGTGTTTTGACCATCTTAATATTTTCTTTTATTGGCCAGTCTGAGATATGGATTTTTCTTTACAACTCTGCCTAGAAGGCCAGCATCCTGGAGTCGCCTCTTCACTGTTGATGTTGAGACTCATGTTTTTCGGGTACTATTTAACGAAGCTGCCAGTTGAGGACTTGTGAGGCGTCTTTTTCTCAAACTAGACACTAATGTACTTGTCCTCTTGCTCAGTTGTGCAGTGGGGCCTCCCACTCTTCTTTCCATTCTGGTTAGTGCCAGTTTGCTCTGTTCTGTGAAGGGAGTAGTACACAGCGTTGTACGAGATCTACAGGTTCTTGGCAATTTCTCACATGAAATAGCCTCAATTTCTCAGAACAGGAATAGACTGACGAGTTTCAGAAGAAAGTTATTTGTTTCTGGCCATTTTGAGCCTGTAATCGAACCCACAAAACTGATGCTCCAGATACTCAACTAGTCTAAAGAAGGCCAGTTTTATCGCTTCTTTAATCAGGAAAACAGTTTTCAGGTGTGCTGACATAATTGCAAAAGGCTTTTCTAATGATCAATTAGCCTTTTAAAATGATACACTTGGATTAGCTAACAACATGCCATTGAAACACAGGTGTGATGGTTGCTGATAATGGGCCTCTGTTCGCCTATGTAGATATTCCATAAAAAATCAGCCGTTTCCAGTTACAACAGTCATTTACAACATTAACAATGTCTACACTGTATTTCTGATCAATTTGATGTTATTTTAACGGACAAAAAATTCGCATTTCTTTCAAAAACAAGGACATTTCTGAGTGACACCAAACTTTTGAATGGTAGCGTATATATACATACCCTCCCTGAAAATTATGCAAAAACCAAACCCAAACAACTTTCTAGAGGGAAACGTCTCTCTCTCTGTCTCTCTCTGTCTCTCTCTCCTCTGCTGTGGAGGACTCAGCAACACGACTTGAGGACCCACCGTCCATCGCAGCTCCCTTAAGGCACTGCTACTGCTTACTATGGATGGGAATCCAATTTCATTTATATCGTCTCTTTTACACAAACATCAATACAAAGTCATTGTCTCACACTGCAGACCAGATACTGAAGAAAGCTATATTGCTAATCGTGTGATATATGTCGTTGCACTCTCTCGTTCTTTCTCTTTCTCCTTTTCTCTTTCTCTCTGTCGACTGCATGGATTTTCAATTGTTCATAGATGCTGATACATCTCGTAAAAAAACTTTTGAGGGGAAATATGGATGAGGATGTGAAAGAAAGTTGACATATTAAATATGGATGAGGATGTGTGAGAGAGTTGGAATATTAAATAGAGCTGGTCAGTCTGCATGTTGTATGGAACACCTGTAGCTGTACTGTCTGCATGTGGTATGGTTTACCTGTAGCTAGACAGTCTACATGTGGTATGGTTTACCTGTAGCTAGACAGTCTACATGTGGTATGGTTTACCTGTAGCTAGACAGTATGGTTTACCTGTAGCTGTACAGTCTACATGTGGTATGGTTTACCTGTAGCTAGACAGTCTGCATGTGGTATGGTTTACCTGTAGCTAGACAGTCTGCATGTGGTATGGTTTACCTGGACATGCACATGACATGGCTGTGGGTCTCGAGTTATGCTGTATTTACAATAGAAGACGATATATTGAAAACCCTGTTGGCTGGATTCTATGTGAACTGGAAATACATTTTGATATATACACAGGGTAGTAGTAAATTAAAACCCCGGGAAATTATGTAAAACATATCGTGTTGATAACGAAGTCATGACGCCTGGAGAAATTGAACAAACAAATAAGATATTTAGACATTCAGAATGTATCTCGGCGAACTAAGCCTTGACGGGGGAAAAAAAGCTATGAGGAAATTGAAAAATATGATATTCGTATTAGCGGAGAGCCCCCACATGGAACCCTGTTATTTACAGTGCCGTGAAAAAGGTGTTTACGCCATGTCACGTTGGTTTGAGGATCGGGAGACAGGCGCAGGAATGCGTAAGAGGGTTAAACACAGGGTTGAGACGCAAACAAAGCACGTACACACAAAACACAGGGTTGAGACGCAAACAAAAGAGAACACAAGCGCACCACACGCAGCACGAGAGCCAAAACAAACGGAGCACACGACCAACGGACAATGGAACAATAATCGACAACCCAATGGTGAACCAAATGGCACATTCATACAATTACAATCAGTGGGGAAATGGACACCAGGTGTGCGTAATCAACAGTTCTGGTGTGTGGTCCGTGACACCCCCTTTCTGATTTGATACATTTTAGCATATTTTGAATACTGAATGGTTTTCGCATCTTCAACCAAAACCTGATATTAGATAAAGAGGAACCTGAGGGAACAAATAATACAGCAATGACATACTTATTTCATAAACAAAGTGATGCAACACCCAACGCCCCTGTGTGGAAAAAGTCATTGCCCCCTTACACTCAGTAACTGGTTGTGCCTCCTTTCAGCTGCTATAACTCCAGCCAAACACTTCCTGTAGTTAAAGTCCAGACCTAATCCCAATTGAGATGTCGTGGCAGGACTTGAAACGAACAGTTCATGTTTGAAAACCCACAAATGTCTCTGAGTTATAGCAGTTCTGCATGGAAGAATGTGCCAGAATTCCTCCACAGTGATATGAGAGACTGATCAACAACTACAGGAAGTGTTTGGTTGGAGTCATTGCAGCTAAAAAGGTGGCACAACTAGTTATTGAGTGTAAGGGGGTAATTACTTTTTCACACAGGGGAAATAGGGGGTTGCATAACTTTGTTAAGATGGATCGGCCCTTTTTTTCAAATTTTCGTCCTTAAATGACAGATCTAAGTGCCTGTAGCTCAGGACCTGAAGCCAGAATATGCATATTATTGGTACCATTTGAAAGAAAACACTTTGCAGTTTGTGGAGATGTGTGGAAATGTGAAAGGAATGTAGGCAAGTATAAAACATTAGATATGGTAAAAGATAATACAAATATTTGTTTTAGTTTTTAGTATTTTTCTTTGTACCATCATCTTTGAAATACAAGAGAAAGACCATAATGTATTATTCCAGCCATGGTGCAACTTAGATTTTGGCCACTAGATGGCAGCAGCGTATGTGCAAAGTTTCAGACTGATCCAATGAACCATTGTATTTCTGTTCAAGATGTTGTATCAAGACTGCCCAAATGTGCCTAATTTGTTTAAAAACTGCGCACTCTCCTCAAACAATAGCATGGTATTATTTCACTGTAATAGCTACTGTAAATTGGACAGTGCAGTTAGATTAACAAGAATTTAAGCTTTCTGCCAATATCAGACCTATATATAATATATAATATCAAACCTCTTCCTGGAGATCTACCGTCCTGTGGGTTTTCAGTCCAAACCTCTTCCTGGAGATCTACCGTCCTGTGGGTTTTCAGTACAATCCTAATTTAACACACCTGATTCTACTAATTAGCTGCTCAACAAGACCTTAACTAGCTGAATCAGATATGATAAATTAGGGTTGGAGTGAAAACCTGCAGGACAGTGGATCTCCAGGAAGAGGGTTGGACTGAAAACCTACAGGACGATAGATCTCCAGAAAGAGGGTTGGACTGAAAACCTACAGGACGGTAGATCTCCAGGAAGAGGGTTGGGCTGTAAACCCACAGGACTGTAGATCTCCAGGAAGTCTGTTGGACTGAAAACCTACAGGACGGTAGATCTCCAGGAAGAGGGTTGGGCTGAAAACCTACAGGACGGTAGATCTCCAGGAAGAGGGTTGTACTGTAAACCTACAGGACAGTAGATCTCCAGGAAGAGGGTTGGGCTGAAAACCTACAGGACGGTAGATCTCCAGGAAGAGGGTTGGACTGTAAACCTACAGGACAGTAGATCTCCAGGAAGAGGGTTGGGCTGAAAACCTACAGGACGGTAGATCTCCAGGAAGAGGGTTGGGCAGCCCTGATGTCAGGAAGAGTGTTGGACAGCCCTGATGTCAGGAAGAGGGTTGGGCAGCCCTGATGTCAGGAAGAGGGTTGGGCAGCCCTGATGTCAGGAAGAGGGTTGGACAGCCCTGATGTCAGGAAGAGTGTTGGACAGCCCTGATGTCAGGAAGAGGGTTGGGCAGCCCTGATGTCAGGAAGAGGGTTGGACAGCCCTGACGTCAGGAAGAGGGTTGGACAGCCCTGACCTCAGGAAGAGGGTTGGACAGCCCTGATGTCAGGAAGAGGGTTGGGCAGCCCTGATGTAGGGAAGAGGGTTGGGCAGCCCTGACGTCAGGAAGAGGGTTGGGCAGCCCTGATGTCAGGAAGAGGGTTGGGCAGCCCTGATGTCAGGAAGAGGGTTGGACAGCCCTGACGTCAGGAAGAGGGTTGGACAGCCCTGATGTCAGGAAGAGGGTTGGGCAGCCCTGATGTCAGGAAGAGGGTTGGGCAGCCCTGATGTCAGGAAGAGGGTTGGGCAGCCCTGATGTCAGGAAGAGGGTTGGGCAGCCCTGATGTCAGGAAGAGGGTTGGGCAGCCCTGACGTCAGGAAGAGGGTTGGGCAGCCCTGATGTCAGGAAGAGGGTTGGGCAGCCCTGATGTCAGGAAGAGGGTTGGGCATCCCTGATGTCAGGAAGAGGGTTGGGCAGCCCTGATGTCAGGAAGAGGGTTGGACAGCCCTGATGTCAGGAAGAGGGTTGGGCAGCCCTGATGTCAGGAAGAGGGTTGGACAGCCCTGATGTCAGGAAGAGGGTTGGGCAGCCCTGACGTCAGGAAGAGGGTTGGACAGCCCTGACGTCAGGAAGATGGTTGGGCAGCCCTGATGTCAGGAAGAGGGTTGGACAGCCCTGACGTCAGGAAGAGGGTTGGGCAGCCCTGATGTCAGGAAGAGGGTTGGGCAGCCCTGACGTCTGGAAGAGGGTTGGGCAGCCCTGAAGTCAGGAAGAGGGTTGGGCAGCCCTGACGTCAGGAAGAGGGTTGGGCAGCCCTGACGTCAGGAAGAGGGTTGGACAGCCCTGACGTCAGGAAGAGGGTTGGACAGCCCTGACGTCAGGAAGAGGGTTGGGCAGCCCTGATGTCAGGAAGAGGGTTGGACAGCCCTGACGTCAGGAAGAGGGTTGGGCAGCCCTGATGTCAGGAAGAGGGTTGGGCAGCCCTGATGTCAGGAAGAGGGTTGGACAGCCCTGATGTCAGGAAGAGGGTTGGGCAGCACTGACGTCTGGAAGAGGGTTGGGCAGCCCTGATGTCAGGAAGAGGTTGGGCAGCCCTGATGTCAGGAAGAGGGTTGGACAGCCCTGATGTCAGGAAGAGGGTTGGACAGCCCTGATGTCAGGAAGAGGGTTGGACAGCCCTGACGTCTGGAAGAGGGTTGGGCAGCCCTGACGTCTGGAAGAGGGTTGGGCAGCCCTGACGTCTGGAAGAGGGTTGGGCAGCCCTGACGTCTGGAAGAGGGTTGGGCAGCCCTGACGTCTGGAAGAGGATTGGGCAGCCCTGATGTCAGGAGGAGGGTTGGGCAGCCCTGACGTCTGGAAGAGGGTTGGGCAGCCCTGATGTCAGGAAGAGGGTTGGGCAGCCCTGACGTCTGGAAGAGGGTTGGGCAGCCCTGACGTCAGGAAGAGGGTTGGACAGCCCTGATGTCAGGAAGAGGGTTGGGCAGCCCTGACGTCAGGAAGAGGGTTGGGCAGCCCTGACCTCAGGAAGAGGGTTGGGCAGCCCTGATGTCAGGAAGAGGGTTGGACAGCCCTGATGTCAGGAAGAGGGTTGGGCAGCCCTGACGTCAGGAAGAGGGTTGGGCAGCCCTGATGTCTAGAAGAGGGTTGGACAGCCCTGACGTCAGGAAGAGGGTTGGGCAGCCCTGACGTCAGGAAGAGGGTTGGGCAGCCCTGACGTCAGGAAGAGGGTTGGACAGCCCTGACGTCAGGAAGAGGGTTGGACAGCCCTGACGTCAGGAAGAGGGTTGGACAGCCCTGACGTCAGGAAGAGGGTTGGGCAGCCCTGATGTCAGGAAGAGGGTTGGACAGCCCTGACGTCAGGAAGAGGGTTGGGCAGCCCTGACGTCTGGAAGAGGGTTGGGCAGCCCTGACGTCAGGAAGAGGGTTGGGCAGCCCTGACGTCAGGAAGAGGGTTGGGCAGCCCTGACCTCAGGAAGAGGGTTGGGCAGCCCTGATGTCAGGAAGAGGGTTGGACAGCCCTGATGTCAGGAAGAGGGTTGGGCAGCCCTGACGTCAGGAAGAGGGTTGGGCAGCCCTGATGTCAGGAAGAGGGTTGGGCAGCCCTGACCTCAGGAAGAGGGTTGGGCAGCCCTGACGTCAGGAAGAGGGATGGACAGCCCTGATCTTAGGAAGAGGGTTGGGCAGCCCTGACCTCAGGAAAAGGGTTGGGCAGCCCTGACGTCAGGAAGAGGGTTGGGCAGCCCTGACGTCAGGAAGAGGGTTGGGCAGCCCTGATGTCAGGAAGAGGGTTGGGCAGCCCTGATGTCAGGAAGAGGGTTGGACAGCCCTGACGTCAGGAAGAGGGTTGGGCAGCCCTGATGTCAGGAAGAGGGTTGGGCAGCCCTGACGTCAGGAAGAGGGTTGGACAGCCCTGACGTCAGGAAGAGGGTTGGACAGCCCTGACGTCAGGAAGAGGGTTGGGCAGCCCTGACGTCAGGAAGAGGGTTGGGCAGCCCTGACCTCAGGAAGAGGGTTGGGCAGCCCTGATGTCAGGAAGAGGGTTGGACAGCCCTGATGTCAGGAAGAGGGTTGGGCAGCCCTGACGTCAGGAAGAGGGTTGGACAGCCCTGACGTCAGGAAGAGGGTTGGGCAGCCCTGACGTCAGGAAGAGGGTTGGGCAGCCCTGACCTCAGGAAGAGGGTTGGGCAGCCCTGATGTCAGGAAGAGGGTTGGGCAGCCCTGATGTCAGGAAGAGGGTTGGACAGCCCTGATGTCAGGAAGAGGGTTGGGCAGCCCTGACGTCAGGAAGAGGGTTGGGCAGCCCTGACATCAGGAAGACGGTTGGGCAGCCCTGACGTCAGGAAGAGGGTTGGACAGCCCTGACCTCAGGAAGAGGGTTGGACAGCCCTGACGTCAGGAAGAGGGTTGGGCAGCCCTGACCTCAGGAAGAGGGTTGGGCAGCCCTGACGTCAGGAAGAGGGTTGGGCAGCCCTGACGTCAGGAAGAGGGTTGGGCAGCCCTGACGTCAGGAAGAGGGTTGGGCAGCCCTGACGCCAGGAAGAGGGTTGGGCAGCCCTGACCTCAGGAAGAGGGTTGGGCAGCCCTGACGTCAGGAAGAGGGTTGGGCAGCCCTGACGTCAGGAAGAGGGTTGGGCAGCCCTGACGTCTGGAAGAGGGTTGGGCAGCCCTGATGTCAGGAAGAGGGTTGGGCAGCCCTGACGTCAGGAAGAGGGTTGGGCAGCCCTGACGTCAGGAAGAGGGTTGGGCAGCCCTGACGTCAGGAAGAGGGTTGGGCAGCCCTGACGTCAGGAAGAGGGTTGGGCAGCCCTGACGTCAGGAAGAGGGTTGGGCAGCCCTGATGTCAGGAAGAGGGTTGGGCAGCCCTGATGTCAGGAAGAGGGTTGGGCAGCCCTGACGTCAGGAAGAGGGTTGGGCAGCCCTGACGTCAGGAAGAGGGTTGGGCAGCCCTGACGTCAGGAAGAGGGTTGGACAGCCCTGACGTCAGGAAGAGGGTTGGGCAGCCCTGACCTCAGGAAGAGGGTTGGGCAGCCCTGACGTCAGGAAGAGGGCTGGGCAGCCCTGACCTCAGGAAGAGGGTTGGGCAGCCCTGACCTCAGGAAGAGGGTTGGACAGCCCTGACGTCAGGAAGAGGGTTGGTCAGCCCTGACCTCAGGAAGAGGGTTGGGCAGCCCTGACGTCAGGAAGAGGGGGAACATCCTCGTAATGCGAGAAAACAAATGACACCCCAGATAATCATAAAGCATGACTCCATGAAAATGTGAAGTCCCAGTTTTTCTATATTATTATAATATCTCTCCAGCTCTGACTATTGCAGACATGAATTAAATATATTTTAGGATGACCAAGAGGGTCACAATCTCATCAACTCCGTACTAAAATAGGATTACTATAATTTTCTATATTGTAATAACATTTTTTTTTAAAGAATGATGGTTCAGTCAAGGACAAAATGGAAGTGGAAAATCTGCAAAGTTCAACTGAAGCTGAAAAGTTTACCTTAAACTCACCAACTTTGACACTTTCTAAGACAAATAACACTAATAGACTTGGTCAAAAACAATATATCTGGTTTATCCCAACACCTTATCTTTACATTCTAACACAACAGCAGCCATTGTGTAAGTATTTTCCACTGGCTAATAGTTTTTTCGATAAGGGGACCTCAGTCTCCCGGGGGCCTTGAAGTCTGACGAGATAAATTGGTACACTCTCTGTCTCTCTCCCTCTGTCTCCACCCACCCACCCACCCACCCACCCACCCCTCTCTCTCTCTCTCTCTCTCTCTCTCTCTGTCTCTCTCTCTCCTTCTGTCTGTCTCTCTGTGTGTGTCTCTCTCTCTGTCTCTCTCCTCTCTCTGCTTCTCTCTCGCTCTCTCTCTCCTCTCTCTCTCTCCTCTCTCTCTGTCTCTGTCTCTCTCTCTCCTCTCTCTCCTCTCTGTCTCTCTGTTTCTCTCTCTCCTCTTTGTCTCTCTCTCTCTCCTCTCTCTCTGTCTCTATCTCTATCTCTCTCTTTCTCCTCTCTGTCTCTCTCCTCTCTCTCTCTCTCTCTCTCTCTCTGTAACTAATAGGTACATTCTGAGGGACATTATTAAACTGTATTTTATTCAAACTTTATTTAACCAGGTAAAAGATATAGAGAGAGAAAGAGAGGGGGGATAGAGAGAGAGATAGAGATAGGACAGTCCCAGTCCCACAGCACATCACAAAAGGCATAGCTCAGAGATCCCGGACTGGCTTCATCAGTCATCCAATCACAGCCCTTTCTGTTTGGGGTGCCGATCTCATTTGCCTGTCTACAATGAATTCTGATTACTCATTCCTCTCTCCACTCTAAGGGGTGACAACTGGTTGTCAACTTGAATATGCTTATTTATCCACCTTCTCAGAACCCTGCTGGAACATGGAACATGGAACATGGAAGTGCTCTCTTCTTCGTATTCTGAAGGAGTAGAACAACTTCCTTTTTTTTGTTGCAAAAAACGTTTCCACATATTAAACACAAACATCAATATTGTATGAAATGATCAACCAACAGGAAACAGTAAATGTCTCCAAGTCGCCGGATTCTACGGTATAAACCACTGTGTTCCACTGTTGGGTCATGGATCACTCTGACGTCAGTTTTCTTCCCGAGACAGCTGGGTGTATAAAGCTCACAGACCAATCAGTTTCTTAGTTTTGTAACTCTGCATCGTTGGGAAATGGACTCTTAAGTCACAGGCACATGGACATATGTTTCCCCTTGTCAGCTCAGGTTACTAGCTCAATGCTCTAACCGGTAGGCTAAGCCCTACCTGCCACCATCCCTCCTCCCTGATCTCTATCGCAGAACACTGTCCCATAAGGAATGTCCTTTAGTAATGGCTTGTGTTACAAGGTTTAATAAGGCCTTGTGTTACAAGGTTTAATAATGCACTGTGTTGCAAGGTTTAATAATGCCCTGTATTCCTGGGTTTAATAATGCCCTGTGTTCCATGGTTTAATAATTCCCTGTGTTCCAGGTTTTAATAAAGCCCTGTGTTCCATGGTTTAATAATGCCCTGTATTCCTGGGTTTAAAAGAGCACCACCTATATCGAAGAAGTTAATAAAGCCCTGTGTTCCATGGTTTAATAATTCCCTGTGTTCCAGGTTTTAATAAAGCCCTGTGTTCCAGGTTTTAATAAAGCCCTGTGTTCCATGGTTTAATAATTCCCTGTGTTCCACGTTTTAATAATTCCCTGTGTTCCAGGTTTTAATAAAGCCCTGTGTTCCAGGCTTTAATAAACCCCTGTATTCCTTGGTTTAATAACTCTGTGTTCCAGGCTTTAATAAACCCCTGTATTCCTTGGTTTAATAACTCTGTGTTCAAGGGTTTAATAATGCCCTTTATTCCTTGGTTTAATAACTCTGTGTTCCAGGCTTTAATAAACCCCTGTATTCCTTGGTTTAATAACTCTGTGTTCCAGGCTTTAATAAACCCCTGTATTCCTTGGTTTAATAACTCTGTGTTCCAGGCTTTAATAAACCCCTGTATTCCTTGGTTTAATAACTCTGTGTTCCAGGGTTGAATAACTCTGTGTTCCAGGTTTTGTCATACTTTCTCTCTTTTTTTCCGGATGTTGATATTGATCTGCTGTCATTGGTGTCTAACCTATGGAGATGAGTTCATTTCCTACTCCTATTTTCCTGTGATCTGTCTATTCTTGAGTTCAATTTAATTTTTACAGGGACAGTGCACATTAATCAACATTTCAGTAAAAGTGCCGGTTTTAGTCAGCCGGATCATTTTCATCCGGAGTCCCTGGGAAGGTTAATAAAAACAATTACATACAGACAATCAATGATCAGTGAGCACACACAGAGCAACATAGGACAAGCAAGACGTAGCATACACACAGAGCAACATAGGACAAGCAAGACGTAGCATACAGACAGAGCAACATAGGACAAGCAAGACATAGCATACAGACAGAGAAACATAGGACAAGCAAGACGTAGCATACAGACAGAGCAACATAGGACAAGCAAGCCATAGCATACAGACAGAGCAACATAGGACAAGCAAGACATAGCATACAGACAGAGAAACATAGGACAAGCAAGACGTAGCATACAGACAGAGCAACATAGGACAAGCAAGATGTAGCATGCAGACAGAGCAACATAGGACAAGCAAGACATAGCATACAGACAGAGCAACATAGGACAAGCAAGACATAGCATACACACAGAGCAACATAGGACAAGCAACACATAGCATACACACAGAGCAACATAGGACAAGCAAGACGTAGCATACAGACAGAGCAACATAGGACAAGCAAGACGTAGCATGCAGACAGAGCAACATAGGACAAGCAAGACATAGCATACAGACAGAGCAACATAGGACAAGCAAGACGTAGCATGCAGACAGAGAAACATAGGACAAGCAAGACGTAGCATGCAGACAGAGAAACATAGGACAAGCAAGACGTAGCATACAGACAGAGCAACATAGGACAAGCAAGACGTAGCATGCAGACAGAGAAACATAGGACAAGCAAGACATAGCATACAGACAGAGAAACATAGGACAAGCAAGACATAGCATGCAGACAGAGCAACATAGGACAAGCAAGACGTAGCATGCAGACAGAGAAACATAGGACAAGCAAGACATAGCATACAGACAGAGCAACATAGGACAAGCAAGACGTAGCATACAGACAGAGCAACATAGGACAAGCAAGACGTAGCATACAGACAGAGAAACATAGAACAAGCAAAATGTAGCATACAGACAGAGCAACATAGGACAAGCAAGACGTGGCATACAGACAGAGCAACATAGAACAAGCAAGACATAGCATACAGACAGAGAAACATAGGACAAGCAAGACGTAGCATACAGACAGAGCAACATAGAACAAGCAAGACATAGCATACAGACAGAGCAACATAGGACAAGCAAGACGTAGCATACAGACAGAGCAACATAGGACAAGCAAGACATAGCATACAGACAGAGCAACATAGGACAAGCAAGACGTAGCATACAGACAGAGCAACATAGGACAAGCAAGACATAGCATACAGACAGAGCAACATAGGACAAGCAAGATGTAGCATACAGACAGAGCAACATAGGACAAAAAGCAACAAGACTAAATCCATAAAAGCAACAAGTGTTTCCACACTACTAGCTACAGACAGCAGACAACATGGGAAGTGGCAATACAAAACTAGGTATTATGTTCACAAATTTGATTGGTCTTCAGCCATGTCTTCAAGCATTTTGTGAAAGTGTGATATGTGATGCAGTTATGTGTGTCTGATGGCAGTGTATTCCAGACATGGGAAGCTCTCACAGAGAATGCTGATTGACTACAGGTGATTTTCCTTAAGGGAACTATACAGTCACCTCTCATGGCATACCTTGTGGATCTGGGTTGAATTTGGTTATTTGAATGACCTTTTTCACATGCTTTTTAAAAGAGAGGTTGGAATCAAGTATGATGCCAAGGTACTTAAAATCAGATACCACCTGGAGCTTCTCCCCTGACACATAGACGTCTGGCTCAGTAGCATCAGATACCACCTGGAGCTTCTCCCCTGACACATAGACATCTGGCTCAGTAACATCCGTTGTCCTCTTTGTGAAGAACATGCAGACAGTTTTTTTCACATTGAGATGCAAACATGAGTCACTGAGCCACTTTGTAACCTGGACCGTTACAGTAGTGAGTTCTTGTGTAGATTGTCGTTTGCTCTTTGCATGCACATATATCACTGTATCATCTGCATACATTTGAACTTCAGACCCAGAAGGCAGATCATTAATGTACAGGCTGAATAGGAGGGGCCCCAGTATTAACCCTTGGGGCACACCCACATAATAGCTAAGAGTGGGCGACAGCTCATTGCTCACTCTGACACACTGAGTTCTGCCTTCAAGGTATGATTTCATCCATCTCAAGGCATCGGGGGAAAAATTGAACTTGGACAATTTTGTGATGAGAACCTCATGGTTAACAGTATCAAAAGCCTTCCTTATAATGATCACTTGGCTACATAGCTGATGCATGCTTGACTGTCCATTAATCACGGTACTCCATTCTGCTTGTTTATGTTTTATCTGTCGGCCCCAGCCGCACTCAGGCTCTGTGTGTAGTTAATCCGACCCTCCCTGCCTAGTCAACGCCATTTTACCTGCTGTTGTTGTTCTAGCTGATTAGCTGTTGTTGTCTCACCTACTGTTTTAGCTACTGTTTTAGCTAGCTCTCCCAATTCAACACCTGTGATTACTGTATGCCTCGCTGTATGTCTCTCTCAAATGTCAATATGCCTTGTATACTGTTGTTCAGGTTAGTTATCATTGTTTTAGTTTACAATGGAGCCCCTAGTTCCACTCTTCATACCCCTGATACCTCCTTTGTCCCACCTCCCACACATGCAGTGACCTCACCCATTACAACCAGCATGTCCAGAGATACAACCTCTCTCATCATCACCCAGTGCCTGGGCTTACCTCCACTGTACCCGCACCCCACCATACCCCTGTCTGCGCATTATGCCCTGAATATATTCTACCATGCCCAGAAATCTGCTCTGTTTATTCTCTGTCCCCAACGCTCTAGGCAACCAGTTTTGATAGCCTTTAGCCGCACCCTCATTCTACTCCTCCTCTGTTCCGCGGGTGATGTGGAGGTAAACCCAGGCCCTGCATGTCCCCAGGCACCCTCATTTGTTGACTTCTGTGATCGAAAAAGCCTTGGTTTCATGCATGTCAACATCAGAAGCCTCCTCCCTAAGTTTGTTTTACTCACTGCTTTAGCACACTCTGCTAACCCTGATGTCCTTACCGTGTCTGAATCCTGGCTCAGGAAGGCCACCAAATATTCTGAGATTTCCATACCCAACTATAACATTTTCCGTCAAGATAGAACTGCCAAAGGGGGAGGAGTTGCAGTTTACTGCAGAGATAGCCTGCAAAGTAATGTCATACTTTCCAGGTCCATACCCAAACAGTTCGAACTACTAATTTTGAAAATTACTCTCTCCAGAAATAAGTCTCTCACTGTTGCCGCCTGCTACCGACCCCCCTCAGCTCCCAGCTGTGCCCTGGACACCATTTGTGAATTGATCGCCCCCCATCTAGCTTCAGAGTTTGTTCTGTTAGGTGACCTAAACTGGGATATGCTTAACACCTCGGCAGTCCTACAATCTAAGCTAGATACCCTCAATCTCACACAAATCATCAAGGAACCCACCAGGTACAACCTTAAATCTGTAAACAAGGGCACCCTCATAGACGTCATCCTGACCAACTGGCCCTCCATATACACCTCCACTGTCTTCAACCAGGATCTCAGCGATCACTGCCTCATTGCCTGTATCCGCTACGGAGCCGCAGTCAAACGACCACCCCTCATCACTGTCAAACGCTCCCTAAAACACTTCTGTGAGCAGGCCTTTCTAATCGACCTGGCCCGGGTATCCTGGAAGGACATTGACCTCATCCTGTCAGTTGAGGATGCCTGGTCATTCTTTAAAAGTAACTTCCTCACCATTTTAGATAAGCATGCTCCGTTCAAAAAATGCAGAACTAAGAACAGATACAGCCCTTGGTTCACTCCAGACCTGACTGCCCTCGACCAGCACAAAAATATCCTGTGGCGGACTGCAATAGCATCGAATAGTCCCCGTGATATGCAACTGTTCAGGGAAGTCCGGAACCAATACACACAGTCAGTCAGGAAAGCTAAGGCCAGCTTCTTCAGGCAGAAGTTTGCATCCTGTAGCTCCAACTCCAAAAAGTTCTGGGACACTGTGAAGTCCATGGAGAACAAGAGCACCTCCTCCCAGCTGCCCACTGCACTGAGGCTAGATAACACGGTCACCACCGATAAATCCATGATTTTTGAAAACTTCAACAAGCATTTCTCAACAGCTGGCCATGCCTTCCGCCTGGCTACTCCAACCTCGGCCAACAGCTCCGCCCCCCCCGCAGCTACTCGCCCAAGCCTCTCCAGGTTCTCCTTTACCCAAATCCAGATAGCAGATGTTCTGAAAGAGCTGCAAAACCTGGACCCGTACAAATCAGCTGGGCTTGACAATCTGGACCCTCTATTTCTGAAACTATCCGCCGCCATTGTCGCAACCCCTATTACCAGCCTGTTCAACCTCTCTTTCATATCGTCTGAGATCCCCAAGGATTGGAAAGCTGCCGCAGTCATCCCCCTCTTCAAAGGGGGAGACACCCTGGACCCGAACTGTTACAGACCTATATCCATGCTGCCCTGCCTATCTAAGGTCTTCGAAAGCCAAGTCAACAAACAGGTCACTGACCATCTCGAATCCCACCGTACCTTCTCCGCTGTGCAATCTGGTTTCCGAGCCGGTCACGGGTGCACCTCAGCCACGCTCAAGGTACTAAACGATATCATAACCGCCATCGATAAAAGACAGTACTGTGCAGCCTTCTTCATCGACCTTGCCAAGGCTTTCGACTCTGTCAATCACCATATTCTTATCGGCAGACTCAGTAGCCTCGGTTTTTCGGATAACTGCCTTGCCTGGTTCACCAATTACTTTGCAGACAGAGTTCAGTGTGTCAAATCGGAGGGCATGCTGTCCAGTAGTCTCTATGGGGGTGCCATAGGGTTCAATCCTCGGGCCGACTCTTTTCTCTGTATATATCAATGATGTTGCTCTTGCTGCGGGCGATTCCCTGATCCACCTCTACGCAGACGACACCATTCTATATACTTCCGGCCCGTCCTTGGACACTGTGCTATCTAACCTTCAAACGAGCTTCAATGCCATACAACACTCCTTCCTTGGCCTCCAACTGCTCTTAAACGCTAGTAAAACCAAATACATGCTTTTCAACCGTTCGCTGCCTGCACCCGCACTCCTGACCAGCATCACCACCCTGGATGGTTCCGACCTCGAATATGTGGACATCTATAAGTACCTAGGTGTCTGGCTAGACTGTAAACTCTCCTTCCAGACTCATATCAAACATCTCCAATCGAAAATCAAATCAAGAATCGGCTTTCTATTCCTCAACAAAGCCTCCTTCACTCACAAACTTACCCTAGTAAAACTGACTATCCTACCGATCCTCGACTTCGGCGATGTCATCTACAAAATTGCTTCCAACACTCTACTCAGCAAACTGGATGCAGTTTATCACAGTGCCATCCGTTTTGTCACTAAAGCACCTTATACCACCCACCACTGCGACTTGTATGCTCTAGTCGGCTGGCCCTCGCTACATATTCGTCGCCAGACCCACTGGCTCCAGGTCATCTATAAGTCCATGCTAGGTAAAGCTCCGCCTTATCTCAGTTCACTGGTCACGATGCCAACACCCATCCGTAGCACGCGCTCCAGCAGGTGCATCTCACTGATCATCCCTAAAGCCAACACCTCATTTGGCCGCCTTTCGTTCCAGTTCTCTGCTGCCTGTGACTGGAACGAATTGCAAAAATCGCTGAAGTTGGAGACTTTTATCTCCCTCACCAACTTCAAACATCTGCTATCTGAGCAGTTAACCGATCGCTGCAGCTGTACATAGTCTATCGGTAAATAGCCCACCCATTTTCACCTACCTCATCCCCATACTGTTTTTATTTATTTACTTTTCTGCTCTTTTGCACACCAATATCTCTACCTGTACATGACCATCTGATCATTTATCACTCCAGTGTTATTAATCTGCAAAATTGTAATTATTCGCCTACCTCCTCATGCCTTTTGCACACAATGTATGTAGACTCCCCTTTTTTTCTACTGTGTTATTGACTTGTTAATTGTTTACTCCATGTGTAACTCTGTGTTGTCTGTGTCACACTGCTATGCTTTATCTTGGCCAGGTCACAGTTGCAAATGAGAACTTGTTCTCAACTAGCCTACCTGGTTAAATAAAGGTGTTCTCAACTAGCCTACCTGGTTAAATAAAGGTGTTCTCAACTAGCCTACCTGGTTAAATAAAGGTGTTCTCAACTAGCCTACCTGGTTAAATAAAGGTGTTCTCAACTAGCCTACCTGGTTAAATAAAGGTGTTCTCAACTAGCCTACCTGGTTAAATAAAGGTGTTCTCAACTAGCCTACCTGGTTAAATAAAGGTGTTCTCAACTAGCCTACCTGGTTCAATAAAGGTGTTCTCAACTAGCCTACCTGGTTAAATAAAGGCGTTCTCAACTAGCCTACCTGGTTAAATAAAGGTGTTCTCAACTAGCCTACCTGGTTAAATAAAGGTGTTCTCAACTAGCCTACCTGGTTAAATAAAGGTGTTCTCAACTAGCCTACCTGGTTAAAT
Source organism: Oncorhynchus kisutch (assembly GCF_002021735.2). Taxonomy (NCBI): domain Eukaryota; kingdom Metazoa; phylum Chordata; class Actinopteri; order Salmoniformes; family Salmonidae; genus Oncorhynchus; species Oncorhynchus kisutch. The sequence continues at coordinate 5,122,934 of NC_034185.2, read as the reverse complement.
AAAGGTGTTCTCAACTAGCCTACCTGGTTAAATAAAGGTGTTCTCAACTAGCCTACCTCGTTAAATAAAGGTGTTCTCAACTAGCCTACCTCGTTAAATAAAGGTGTTCTCAACTAGCCTACCTGGTTAAATAAAGGTGTTCTCAACTAGCCTACCTGGTTAAATAAAGGTGTTCTCAACTAGCCTACCTGGTTAAATAAAGGTGTTCTCAACTAGCCTACCTGGTTAAATAAAGGTGTTCTCAACTAGCCTACCTGGTTAAATAAAGGTGAAATAAAAGAAATACAAACATGAAAAAGGTCCAGAAACAGAAGCCCCAACAGCGCCCCCTTTGTCCATCTTGGACTTCACATTTTCCAGAAGAAAGCAGTTGGCCGTTTCTGTGGAGTGTTTCGCTCTGAAGCCAAACTGCATGGAGTGTAATGTGAAGGGGCTGTTGTTGAGGTGGGCATGTTCTGCTACAGACTTTTCAGCCACTTTCAACACCACGGGTAGTATACTAATGGGCCTGTAGTTACTCACGTCAGCAGGGTCGCCTGATTTAAAGATGGCAGTTATTATGGCCGACTTCCATACCCTTGGAAACACCCAGAGACCAATAGATGTGTTGGTGACCTTAGTAATGGGGCCAATGAGTGACTCTTTGTAGTTTTTAAGAAAGGTAGAGTCCAGCCCAAACACATATTTGGCTTTAGAGTTCTTTAGTGAGTTAATCACATTGTTCACTTCTCACTCAGAAACCTCCCTTATGATGAAGACCGGTTGATTGTCATTCACTAGCACTGAGGCCAAGAAACCAGTGGAGGGGTTCTGTGTCAGTATCCTGACAGAGTCAATAAAGTAGGAATTGAAGGCTATTGCTATTTCGACTGCATCCTGTGTTAGATTGTTATTCACCATAATTTCTAGTCTTTTTGCAATGTTAGTATGGTCTTTCCCTGTTAGATTCTCCCAGATCAGTTTAGAATTTTCTTTTTGCTTCAATTATGTTATTAAAAAAAGTTTGCCTTGGCCTGTCTGATTTCTTTCATCACCTTATTACTCAACATGGTAAACCTACGTCTGTCAGGCTCTAATTTGGATCTTAGGGCAATTTTTAGAGCATAATCTCGTTCTTTCATCAGTTTCCAGATTTCTCCATTTAGCCAAGGAAGAGTGCTCTTTTGGCCAGGTTTGGATTTGATTTTCTTTAGGAAACCATTTATTGTAGTCTGGATTGTGGATAGAAAAACCAACCTATCAGCTTCCACGTCTGTATAGGATGCCTTTTTCAAAATAATTAAATTTACTCTTAGGTATTCTGAGTTGATCAGGCTTTCTAGCAGTAGAGAGGCTAAACCTGTTCAGTCTAGCGGTTAAACCTGTTCAGTCTAGAGGTTAAACCTGTTCGGTCTAGAGGTTAAACCTGTTCAGTCTAGAGGTTAAACCTGTTCAGTAGAGAGGTTAAATCTGTTCAGTAGAGATGTTAAACCTGTTCAGTAGAGAGGTTAAACCTGTTCAGTAGAGAGGTTAAACCTGTTCAGTAGAGAAGTTAAATCTGTTCAGTAGAGAGGTTAAACCTGTTCAGTAGAGAAGTTAAATCTGTTCAGTAGAGAGGTTAAACCTGTTCAGTAGAGAGGTTAAACCTGTTCAGTAGAGAGGTTAAGCATGTTCAGTAGAGAGGTTAAACCTGTTCAGTAGAAAGGTTTCTTAGTGTCAGATTATGATCAGACTGCCCAGTAACCATATTGAATGATTTAGTCACTCTCTCTGGTTTATTACTGAACACCAAATCAATCTGTGTTTTAGAGCAACAAGTCACCCTGGTTGGCTCTTTAACTAGCTGTGTAAGGTCAAAGGTATTCGTGATCCGTTTGAGGGTTTTCCTACAAGACTTGTCTTCATGAAGAATGTTAAAATCTTCCATTTAAGTTGACCTCTTTCCCAAAATCACATTCTCTAAGAATGTTATTAAACTGATAAAAAAACACACTTTTGGTGGAAGGTGGCCTATACATTCCAATAAGGGTAAAGACATTTGGGGAGACAGTGTTCAGGCCAATACATTCTAGTTCATTATCACATGACCACTCAATTAGTTTACATCGGATATGTTCTTTAATGTAAATCATCACACCCCCTCCTCTTCCTCCAATCCTGTCTCTCCTGAAGACATTGTAGCCAATCACAATCACAGCAGCATATGGAGAGGTTTTATGGAGCCGTGTCTCTGAGAGACAGAGGAAGTCAAGGTTGGAGTCTGTGAGAAGATGTTGAATTTGATCACTTTTTTGGAATGACACTAAAATATTCTAGTGCCCCCTAGTAGCCACTTGGGCTTAGCTGGTGGGTCCCAGATGACTCGAGAGTGATTGACACATTGAAAAAAGTTACATTTTCTGTGTTTTCTGACGGTTGGGTTTAGGCCGATTTGTTTAGTTTTGATTAGGAACAGTTCAGTAACTATCCCTCCCGCCTGCACTGGATTCTGGGAGCTAATTAAAACAGCTTGCGTACCAGAAGCAGAGTCAGGGATCACATATAGCGACTTGAGTATGTTTCATCTTTGAGCCGGGTGAGTCAAGAGATACCATGGAACCATAGCAGTCACCCACTTCCACAGCGGTGACGATCAGTGGACGAGGCCATCCACTGCTTTCCACTCCGGTGAGTATCGCTGGCTCGGTGACGTTAGGCCCAGGGTTGAGAATGGCTCGGTGACGTTAGGCCCAGGGTTGAGGATGGCACGTTGACGTTAGGCCCAGGGTTGAGGCTGGCTCGGTGATGTTAAGCCCAGGGATGAGGCTGGCTCAGTGATGTTAAGCCCAGGGTTGAGGCTGGCTCGGTGACGTTAGGCCCAGGGTTGAAGCTGGCTCGGTGATGTTAAGCCCAGGTTTGAGGCTGGCTCGTTGACATTAGGCCCAGGTTTGAGGGTGGCTCGGTGATGTTAAGCCCAGGGATGAGGCTGGCTCAGTGATGTTAAGCCCAGGGTTGAGGCTGGCTCAGTGATGTTAAGCCCAGGATTGAGGCTGGCTCGGTGATGTTAAGCCCAGGTTTGAGGCTGGCTCGGTGATGTTAAGCCCAGGTTTGAGGCTGGCTCGGTGATGTTAAGCCCAGGGTTGAGGGTGGCTCGGTGATGTTAAGCCCAGGGTTGAGGGTGGCTCGGTGATGTTAAGCCCAGGGTTGAGGCTGGCTCGTTGACGTTAGGCCCAGGTTTGAGGCTGGCTCGGTGATGTTAGGCCCAGGGATGAGTTGCACATCCCCAGAGAGCAGGTGGGTAGTGAACAGGTAGTTTAGCAGTTTCCGATAAATGTTGGACTTGTGTTTGTTACGCCTAAGCGGTTCTGTGGAATAGGGAGCGAGGTAGACCTGGTCATTATTCAGAACATTATGGTATGCTGGGTACTGTCCGCTTCCGTGGAACGGTGAACCAATGTGTTTGGTGTTGATATTCTCCGGCAGTAGACTGATTGTGTCATCCCAGCAAGGACACACTGACATGATTAGTAGAGCAGCTACATAAGTGACAATCATGGCAGAGTACTGGAGATAAAACACACCATTGTTTTTTAAATCTTGCATGAGTTACTTAGCTGGACGTCGGCATACACCTGATGTTTCAGATAAAACACCAGCATCTGGAGGAGAAGTGGCCACCCTCCCTTCCATCTGCCTTTTACTCACAGTGTAAACTGGGATGAATGCACAGCCGTCCCCAAAGCATTACCTCGTGACAACAGTAGGATGTTTATAGCTAGTCACTGAGGAGGTTGCAGATTGTAAAACAGTGCCTATAATTATGAGGTTGTCTACAGTTAATCAGTTAATCTAAATCAACGAGTCACTTTCTCATCATCTTCCCACTAAAAGTGTTTTCACTGGTCCCGATCTTTTCAGATCAGTGAGAAGAAATAGGAAATAGGAAATAGGAAATGGGAAATAGGAAATGGGAAATAGGAAATGGGAAATAGGAAATGGGAAATAGGAAATGGGAATGGGAAATAGGAAATAGGAAATGGGAAATAGGAAATAGGAAATAGGAAAGCTCAAAGTGGCCTCTAAGTGTTGGAACCTATAGAGGCGTAATTATTTTATGGCCAATGAAAGAACATGAACTCGATAGTATTTGGACTGGATCCCTGTACACCATATTACATCACTGAATCGACTGGGCAGAAATCCTAATATACTATTGTACAAGGAAAGGTGGCCGTGTCAGATTGAGTAGGCTAGTGATGGGTCGTTCGCGAACGTCTCTTGTAGGTGAATGTTGGGAGCCGGCTCTCATATAAGAAGAGACAAATCTATTTAGAAAAATAAACAAAAGTTAAGACATGAATAATCAAAACAATTTAATTAATAGAATTAACTAATTCAAAGAAGAAAAAATAAATAAAAGAATATAAATGCCTAAATGCTCAAGCGCCAGAATTGTTTTAGCACCAATCATAGTCAAACTAGCGCAAACTGTTTGAGTTGGAAAAAAATAAAAACCATATATTTTTTTTTTTAAAGAGTCGTTTGGGAGCCAAACGGGCCGTCTCTTTTTGGTGAGCTGAGCCGAACGAGCCGGAATGCCCATCACTAGAGTAGACATATTTTCTCTCCCTTGCTTAAAATCACTTGGCGTAGTCTGCTGTGCTTTAAAGGTGGTCTTGGTCCTCATTAAGGGAAGTGCCCAGTGTGGATGTGTGACTCAGCCTGGATCAATATGAGTAACTGCTGATTTGAGGCTTAACAAATGGTGATATTTTCTTTCATCTGCAGGTGTGTAGGTACAGGCCAGGACCAGGACAGGCAGCAGGATGTTACAGGGATTTAGCCAGGACCGATCATTGATCACTCTCAGTAATCAGCTGGTACAAAATGACAGAGGTTAAGTCCTAAATGGCACACTTTTCCCTATAGGTCTTGGTTAAAAAGTAGTGCACTACATAGGGAATGAGCTGCCATTTTTGGGACACAGATATTCAGGCATTGTTGTGGAATCTCACACCATCACAACAAGAGACCTGAATCCGGCTAATGGTGGTGTATTACACTATGACAGCGACCATTATATTACTCTATGGCCAATCAAGTACTTCCTTTAAATAACATCAGCTACTTTTCCTTTTTAATAACAACCGGACAGAGGAAGCGGTGAAGCGAGAGGGTTTACTCTGCCCAAAATCTGATCTAATAGACGTTTCGTATTGCAGGTTGTTAGGGACGTCACAAAGCACTTCACTAAATTACACACAAGAAGCCCCTGTAATACAGGCCGTAAACCCCTGAAACCCCTGTAATACAGGCTATAAACCCCTGAAACCCCTGTAATACAGGCTGTAAACCCCTGAAACCCCTGTAATACAGGCCGTAAACCCCTGAAACCCCTGTAATACAGGCTGTACACCCCTGAAACCCCTGTAATACAGGCCGTACACCCCTGAAACCCCTGAAACCCCTGTAATACAGGCCGTAAACCCCTGAAACCCCTGTAATACAGGCTGTACACCCCTGAAACCCCTGTAATACAGGCTGTACACCCCTGAAACCCCTGTAATACAGGCTATAAACCCCTGAAACCCCTGTAATACAGGCTATAAACCCCTGAAACCCCTGTAATACAGACCGTAAACCCCTGAAACCCCTGCAATACAGGCCGTACACCCCTGAAACCCCTGAAACCCCTGTAATACAGGCCGTAAACCCCTGAAACCCCTGTAATACAGGCTATAAACCCCTGAAACCCCTGTAATACAGGCTGTAAACCCCTGAAACCCCTGTAATACATCTCTGGTCCCATGGTGTTTATAGGTGGTGTGTGAGTTTCAGACCAGTGACGAACAGCTAGATCTCTGGTCCCATGGTGTTTATAGGTGGTGTGTGAGTTTCAGACCAGTGACAAACAGCTAAATCTCTGGTCCCATGGTGTTTATAGGTGGTGTGTGAGTTTCAGACCAGTGACGAACAGCTAGATCTCTGGTCCCATGGTGTTTATAGGTGGTGTGTGAGTTTCAGACCAGTGACGAACAGCTAGATCTCTGGTCCCATGGTGTTTATAGGTGGTGTGTGAGTTTCAGACCAGTGACAAACAGCTAAATCTCTGGTCCCATGGTGTTTATAGGTGGTGTGTGAGTTTCAGACCAGTGACAAACAGCTAAATCTCTGGTCCCATGGTGTTTATAGGTGGTGTGTGAGTTTCAGACCAGTGACAAACAGCTAAATCTCTGGTCCCATGGTGTTTATAGGTGGTGTGTGAGTTTCAGACCAGTGACAAACAGCTAAATCTCTGGTCCCATGGTGTTTATAGGTGGTGTGTGAGTTTCAGACCAGTGACAAACAGCTAAATCTCTGGTCCCATGGTGTTTATAGGTGGTGTGTGAGTTTCAGACCAGTGACAAACAGCTAAATCTCTGGTCCCATGGTGTTTATAGGTGGTGTGTGAGTTTCAGACCAGTGACAAACAGCTAAATCTCTGGTCCCATGGTGTTTATAGGTGGTGTGTGAGTTTCAGACCAGTGACAAACAGCTAGATCTCTGGTCCCATGGTGTTTATAGGTGGTGTGTGAGTTCCAGACCAGTGACAAACAGCTAGATCTCTGGTCCCATGGTGTTTATAGGTGGTGTGTGAGTTTCAGACCAGTGACAAACAGCTAGATCTCTGGTCCCATGGTGTTTATAGGTGGTGTGTGAGTTTCAGACCAGTGACGAACAGCTAGATCTCTGGTCCCATGGTGTTTATAGGTGGTGTGTGAGTTTCAGACCAGTGACAAACAGCTAAATCTCTGGTCCCATGGTGTTTATAGGTGGTGTGTGAGTTTCAGACCAGTGACAAACAGCTAAATCTCTGGTCCCATGGTGTTTATAGGTGGTGTGTGAGTTCCAGACCAGTGACAAACAGCTAAATCTCTGGTCCCATGGTGTTTATAGGTGGTGTGTGAGTTTCAGACCAGTGACAAACAGCTAAATCTCTGGTCCCATGGTGTTTATAGGTGGTGTGTGAGTTCCAGACCAGTGACAAACAGCTAAATCTCTGGTCCCATGGTGTTTATAGGTGGTGTGTGAGTTCCAGACCAGTGACAAACAGCTAAATCTCTGGTCCCATGGTGTTTATAGGTGGTGTGTGAGTTTCAGACCAGTGACGAACAGCTAGATCTCTGGTCCCATGGTGTTTATAGGTGGTGTGTGAGTTTCAGACCAGTGACGAACAGCTAAATCTCTGGTCCCATGGTGTTTATAGGTGGTGTGTGAGTTTCAGACCAGTGACGAACAGCTAAATCTCTGGTCCCATGGTGTTTATAGGTGGTGTGTGAGTTTCAGACCAGTGACGAACAGCTAAATCTCTGGTCCCATGGTGTTTATAGGTGGTGTGTGAGTTTCAGACCAGTGACGAACAGCTAGATCTCTGGTCCCATGGTGTTTATAGGTGGTGTGTGAGTTTCAGACCAGTGACGAACAGCTAAATCTCTGGTCCCATGGTGTTTATAGGTGGTGTGTGAGTTTCAGACCAGTGACGAACAGCTAAATCTCTGGTCCCATGGTGTTTATAGGTGGTGTGTGAGTTTCAGACCAGTGACGAACAGCTAAATCTCTGGTCCCATGGTGTTTATAGGTGGTGTGTGAGTTTCAGACCAGTGACGAACAGCTAGATCTCTGGTCCCATGGTGTTTATAGGTGGTGTGTGAGTTTCAGACCAGTGACAAACAGCTAAATCTCTGGTCCCATGGTGTTTATAGGTGGTGTGTGAGTTTCAGACCAGTGACGAACAGCTAAATCTCTGGTCCCATGGTGTTTATAGGTGGTGTGTGAGTTTCAGACCAGTGACAAACAGCTAAATCTCTGGTCCCATGGTGTTTATAGGTGGTGTGTGAGTTTCAGACCAGTGACAAACAGCTAAATCTCTGGTCCCATGGTGTTTATAGGTGGTGTGTGAGTTTCAGATCAGTGACAAACAGCTAAATCTCTGGTCCCATGGTGTTTATAGGTGGTGTGTGAGTTTCAGACCAGTGACAAACAGCTAAATCTCTGGTCCCATGGTGTTTATAGGTGGTGTGTGAGTTTCAGACCAGTGACAAACAGCTAGATCTCTGGTCCCATGGTGTTTATAGGTGGTGTGTGAGTTCCAGACCAGTGACGAACAGCTAGATCTCTGGTCCCATGGTGTTTATAGGTGGTGTGTGAGTTTCAGACCAGTGACAAACAGCTAGATCTCTGGTCCCATGGTGTTTATAGGTGGTGTGTGAGTTTCAGACCAGTGACAAACAGCTAGATCTCTGGTCCCATGGTGTTTATAGGTGGTGTGTGAGTTTCAGACCAGTGACGAACAGCTAAATCTCTGGTCCCATGGTGTTTATAGGTGGTGTGTGAGTTTCAGACCAGTGACAAACAGCTAAATCTCTGGTCCCATGGTGTTTATAGGTGGTGTGTGAGTTTCAGACCAGTGACAAACAGCTAAATCTCTGGTCCCATGGTGTTTATAGGTGGTGTGTGAGTTTCAGACCAGTGACAAACAGCTAGATCTCTGGTCCCATGGTGTTTATAGGTGGTGTGTGAGTTCCAGACCAGTGACGAACAGCTAGATCTCTGGTCCCATGGTGTTTATAGGTGGTGTGTGAGTTTCAGACCAGTGACAAACAGCTAGATCTCTGGTCCCATGGTGTTTATAGGTGGTGTGTGAGTTTCAGACCAGTGACGAACAGCTAGATCTCTGGTCCCATGGTGTTTATAGGTGGTGTGTGAGTTCCAGACCAGTGACAAACAGCTAAATCTCTGGTCCCATGGTGTTTATAGGTGGTGTGTGAGTTTCAGACCAGTGACAAACAGCTAAATCTCTGGTCCCATGGTGTTTATAGGTGGTGTGTGAGTTTCAGACCAGTGACGAACAGCTAGATCTCTGGTCCCATGGTGTTTATAGGTGGTGTGTGAGTTTCAGACCAGTGACGAACAGCTAGATCTCTGGTCCCATGGTGTTTATAGGTGGTGTGTGAGTTTCAGACCAGTGACAAACAGCTAGATCTCTGGTCCCATGGTGTTTATAGGTGGTGTGTGAGTTTCAGACCAGTGACAAACAGCTAAATCTCTGGTCCCATGGTGTTTATAGGTGGTGTGTGAGTTTCAGACCAGTGACAAACAGCTAAATCTCTGGTCCCATGGTGTTTATAGGTGGTGTGTGAGTTTCAGACCAGTGACGAACAGCTAGATCTCTGGTCCCATGGTGTTTATAGGTGGTGTGTGAGTTTCAGACCAGTGACAAACAGCTAGATCTCTGGTCCCATGGTGTTTATAGGTGGTGTGTGAGTTTCAGACCAGTGACAAACAGCTAGATCTCTGGTCCCATGGTGTTTATAGGTGGTGTGTGAGTTTCAGACCAGTGACAAACAGCTAGATCTCTGGTCCCATGGTGTTTATAGGTGGTGTGTGAGTTTCAGACCAGTGACAAACAGCTAGATCTCTGGTCCCATGGTGTTTATAGGTGGTGTGTGAGTTTCAGACCAGTGACGAACAGCTAGATCTCTGGTCCCATGGTGTTTATAGGTGGTGTGTGAGTTTCAGACCAGTGACGAACAGCTAGATCTCTGGTCCCATGGTGTTTATAGGTGGTGTGTGAGTTTCAGACCAGTGACAAACAGCTAAATCTCTGGTCCCATGGTGTTTATAGGTGGTGTGTGAGTTTCAGACCAGTGACAAACAGCTAAATCTCTGGTCCCATGGTGTTTATAGGTGGTGTGTGAGTTTCAGACCAGTGACGAACAGCTAAATCTCTGGTCCCATGGTGTTTATAGGTGGTGTGTGAGTTTCAGACCAGTGACGAACAGCTAGATCTCTGGTCCCATGGTGTTTATAGGTGGTGTGTGAGTTTCAGACCAGTGACGAACAGCTAGATCTCTGGTCCCATGGTGTTTATAGGTGGTGTGTGAGTTTCAGACCAGTGACGAACAGCTAAATCTCTGGTCCCATGGTGTTTATAGGTGGTGTGTGAGTTTCAGACCAGTGACAAACAGCTAGATCTCTGGTCCCATGGTGTTTATAGGTGGTGTGTGAGTTTCAGACCAGTGACAAACAGCTAGATCTCTGGTCCCATGGTGTTTATAGGTGGTGTGTGAGTTTCAGACCAGTGACAAACAGCTAGATCTCTGGTCCCATGGTGTTTATAGGTGGTGTGTGAGTTTCAGACCAGTGACAAACAGCTAAATCTCTGGTCCCATGGTGTTTATAGGTGGTGTGTGAGTTTCAGACCAGTGACAAACAGCTAGATCTGTGGTCCCATGGTGTTTATAGGTGGTGTGTGAGTTTCAGACCAGTGACAAACAGCTAGATCTCTGGTCCCATGGTGTTTATAGGTGGTGTGTGAGTTTCAGACCAGTGACAAACAGCTAAATCTCTGGTCCCATGGTGTTTATAGGTGGTGTGTGAGTTTCAGACCAGTGACAAACAGCTAAATCTCTGGTCCCATGGTGTTTATAGGTGGTGTGTGAGTTTCAGACCAGTGACGAACAGCTAGATCTCTGGTCCCATGGTGTTTATAGGTGGTGTGTGAGTTTCAGACCAGTGACAAACAGCTAAATCTCTGGTAGATCTCTGGTCCCATGGTGTTTATAGGTGGTGTGTGAGTTTCAGACCAGTGACGAACAGCTAAATCTCTGGTCCCATGGTGTTTATAGGTGGTGTGTGAGTTTCAGACCAGTGACAAACAGCTAAATCTCTGGTCCCATGGTGTTTATAGGTGGTGTGTGAGTTTCAGACCAGTGACGAACAGCTAGATCTCTGGTCCCATGGTGTTTATAGGTGGTGTGTGAGTTTCAGACCAGTGACGAACAGCTAGATCTCTGGTCCCATGGTGTTTATAGGTGGTGTGTGAGTTTCAGACCAGTGACGAACAGCTAGATCTCTGGTCCCATGGTGTTTATAGGTGGTGTGTGAGTTTCAGACCAGTGACGAACAGCTAGATCTCTGGTCCCATGGTGTTTATAGGTGGTGTGTGAGTTTCAGACCAGTGACAAACAGCTAGATCTCTGGTCCCATGGTGTTTATAGGTGGTGTGTGAGTTTCAGACCAGTGACGAACAGCTAGATCTCTGGTCCCATGGTGTTTATAGGTGGTGTGTGAGTTTCAGACCAGTGACGAACAGCTAGATCTCTGGTCCCATGGTGTTTATAGGTGGTGTGTGAGTTTCAGACCAGTGACAAACAGCTAAATCTCTGGTCCCATGGTGTTTATAGGTGGTGTGTGAGTTTCAGACCAGTGACAAACAGCTAAATCTCTGGTCCCATGGTGTTTATAGGTGGTGTGTGAGTTTCAGACCAGTGACGAACAGCTAAATCTCTGGTCCCATGGTGTTTATAGGTGGTGTGTGAGTTTCAGACCAGTGACGAACAGCTAGATCTCTGGTCCCATGGTGTTTATAGGTGGTGTGTGAGTTTCAGACCAGTGACGAACAGCTAGATCTCTGGTCCCATGGTGTTTATAGGTGGTGTGTGAGTTTCAGACCAGTGACGAACAGCTAAATCTCTGGTCCCATGGTGTTTATAGGTGGTGTGTGAGTTTCAGACCAGTGACAAACAGCTAGATCTCTGGTCCCATGGTGTTTATAGGTGGTGTGTGAGTTTCAGACCAGTGACAAACAGCTAGATCTCTGGTCCCATGGTGTTTATAGGTGGTGTGTGAGTTTCAGACCAGTGACAAACAGCTAGATCTCTGGTCCCATGGTGTTTATAGGTGGTGTGTGAGTTTCAGACCAGTGACAAACAGCTAAATCTCTGGTCCCATGGTGTTTATAGGTGGTGTGTGAGTTTCAGACCAGTGACAAACAGCTAGATCTGTGGTCCCATGGTGTTTATAGGTGGTGTGTGAGTTTCAGACCAGTGACAAACAGCTAGATCTCTGGTCCCATGGTGTTTATAGGTGGTGTGTGAGTTTCAGACCAGTGACAAACAGCTAAATCTCTGGTCCCATGGTGTTTATAGGTGGTGTGTGAGTTTCAGACCAGTGACAAACAGCTAAATCTCTGGTCCCATGGTGTTTATAGGTGGTGTGTGAGTTTCAGACCAGTGACGAACAGCTAGATCTCTGGTCCCATGGTGTTTATAGGTGGTGTGTGAGTTTCAGACCAGTGACAAACAGCTAAATCTCTGGTAGATCTCTGGTCCCATGGTGTTTATAGGTGGTGTGTGAGTTTCAGACCAGTGACGAACAGCTAAATCTCTGGTCCCATGGTGTTTATAGGTGGTGTGTGAGTTTCAGACCAGTGACAAACAGCTAAATCTCTGGTCCCATGGTGTTTATAGGTGGTGTGTGAGTTTCAGACCAGTGACGAACAGCTAGATCTCTGGTCCCATGGTGTTTATAGGTGGTGTGTGAGTTTCAGACCAGTGACGAACAGCTAGATCTCTGGTCCCATGGTGTTTATAGGTGGTGTGTGAGTTTCAGACCAGTGACGAACAGCTAGATCTCTGGTCCCATGGTGTTTATAGGTGGTGTGTGAGTTTCAGACCAGTGACGAACAGCTAGATCTCTGGTCCCATGGTGTTTATAGGTGGTGTGTGAGTTTCAGACCAGTGACAAACAGCTAAATCTCTGGTCCCATGGTGTTTATAGGTGGTGTGTGAGTTTCAGACCAGTGACAAACAGCTAGATCTCTGGTCCCATGGTGTTTATAGGTGGTGTGTGAGTTTCAGACCAGTGACGAACAGCTAGATCTCTGGTCCCATGGTGTTTATAGGTGGTGTGTGAGTTTCAGACCAGTGACGAACAGCTAGATCTCTGGTCCCATGGTGTTTATAGGTGGTGTGTGAGTTTCAGACCAGTGACAAACAGCTAGATCTCTGGTCCCATGGTGTTTATAGGTGGTGTGTGAGTTTCAGACCAGTTACAAACAGCTAAATCTCTGGTCCCATGGTGTTTATAGGTGGTGTGTGAGTTTCAGACCAGTGACAAACAGCTAGATCTCTGGTCCCATGGTGTTTATAGGTGGTGTGTGAGTTTCAGACCAGTTACAAACAGCTAAATCTCTGGTCCCATGGTGTTTATAGGTGGTGTGTGAGTTTCAGACCAGTGACAAACAGCTAGATCTCTGGTCCCATGGTGTTTATAGGTGGTGTGTGAGTTTCAGACCAGTGACAAACAGCTAGATCTCTGGTCCCATGGTGTTTATAGGTGGTGTGTGAGTTTCAGACCAGTGACAAACAGCTAGATCTCTGGTCCCATGGTGTTTATAGGTGGTGTGTGAGTTTCAGACCAGTGACGAACAGCTAGATCTCTGGTCCCATGGTGTTTATAGGTGGTGTGTGAGTTTCAGACCAGTGACAAACAGCTAGATCTCTGGTCCCATGGTGTTTATAGGTGGTGTGTGAGTTTCAGACCAGTGACAAACAGCTAGATCTCTGGTCCCATGGTGTTTATAGGTGGTGTGTGAGTTTCAGACCAGTGACAAACAGCTAGATCTCTGGTCCCATGGTGTTTATAGGTGGTGTGTGAGTTTCAGACCAGTGACAAACAGCTAAATCTCTGGTCCCATGGTGTTTATAGGTGGTGTGTGAGTTTCAGACCAGTGACAAACAGCTAAATCTCTGGTCCCATGGTGTTTATAGGTGGTGTGTGAGTTTCAGACCAGTGACGAACAGCTAGATCTCTGGTCCCATGGTGTTTATAGGTGGTGTGTGAGTTTCAGACCAGTGACAAACAGCTAAATCTCTGGTAGATCTCTGGTCCCATGGTGTTTATAGGTGGTGTGTGAGTTTCAGACCAGTGACGAACAGCTAAATCTCTGGTCCCATGGTGTTTATAGGTGGTGTGTGAGTTTCAGACCAGTGACAAACAGCTAAATCTCTGGTCCCATGGTGTTTATAGGTGGTGTGTGAGTTTCAGACCAGTGACGAACAGCTAGATCTCTGGTCCCATGGTGTTTATAGGTGGTGTGTGAGTTTCAGACCAGTGACGAACAGCTAGATCTCTGGTCCCATGGTGTTTATAGGTGGTGTGTGAGTTTCAGACCAGTGACGAACAGCTAGATCTCTGGTCCCATGGTGTTTATAGGTGGTGTGTGAGTTTCAGACCAGTGACGAACAGCTAGATCTCTGGTCCCATGGTGTTTATAGGTGGTGTGTGAGTTTCAGACCAGTGACAAACAGCTAAATCTCTGGTCCCATGGTGTTTATAGGTGGTGTGTGAGTTTCAGACCAGTGACAAACAGCTAGATCTCTGGTCCCATGGTGTTTATAGGTGGTGTGTGAGTTTCAGACCAGTGACGAACAGCTAGATCTCTGGTCCCATGGTGTTTATAGGTGGTGTGTGAGTTTCAGACCAGTGACGAACAGCTAGATCTCTGGTCCCATGGTGTTTATAGGTGGTGTGTGAGTTTCAGACCAGTGACAAACAGCTAGATCTCTGGTCCCATGGTGTTTATAGGTGGTGTGTGAGTTTCAGACCAGTTACAAACAGCTAAATCTCTGGTCCCATGGTGTTTATAGGTGGTGTGTGAGTTTCAGACCAGTGACAAACAGCTAGATCTCTGGTCCCATGGTGTTTATAGGTGGTGTGTGAGTTTCAGACCAGTTACAAACAGCTAAATCTCTGGTCCCATGGTGTTTATAGGTGGTGTGTGAGTTTCAGACCAGTGACAAACAGCTAGATCTCTGGTCCCATGGTGTTTATAGGTGGTGTGTGAGTTTCAGACCAGTGACAAACAGCTAGATCTCTGGTCCCATGGTGTTTATAGGTGGTGTGTGAGTTTCAGACCAGTGACAAACAGCTAGATCTCTGGTCCCATGGTGTTTATAGGTGGTGTGTGAGTTTCAGACCAGTGACGAACAGCTAGATCTCTGGTCCCATGGTGTTTATAGGTGGTGTGTGAGTTTCAGACCAGTGACAAACAGCTAGATCTCTGGTCCCATGGTGTTTATAGGTGGTGTGTGAGTTTCAGACCAGTGACAAACAGCTAAATCTCTGGTCCCATGGTGTTTATAGGTGGTGTGTGAGTTTCAGACCAGTGACAAACAGCTAGATCTCTGGTCCCATGGTGTTTATAGGTGGTGTGTGAGTTTCAGACCAGTGACGAACAGCTAGATCTCTGGTAGATCTCTGGTCCCATGGTGTTTATAGGTGGTGTGTGAGTTTCAGACCAGTGACGAACAGCTAGATCTCTGGTCCCATGGTGTTTATAGGTGGTGTGTGAGTTTCAGACCAGTGACAAACAGCTAGATCTCTGGTCCCATGGTGTTTATAGGTGGTGTGTGAGTTTCAGACCAGTGACAAACAGCTAGATCTCTGGTCCCATGGTGTTTATAGGTGGTGTGTGAGTTTCAGACCAGTGACGAACAGCTAAATCTCTGGTAGATCTCTGGTCCCATGGTGTTTATAGGTGGTGTGTGAGTT
The DNA here is from genome assembly GCF_002021735.2 of Oncorhynchus kisutch. Lineage (NCBI taxonomy): Eukaryota > Metazoa > Chordata > Actinopteri > Salmoniformes > Salmonidae > Oncorhynchus > Oncorhynchus kisutch. Next base: position 5,107,601 of record NC_034185.2, on the reverse strand, counting down.
TCAGACCAGTGACAAACAGCTAGATCTCTGGTCCCATGGTGTTTATAGGTGGTGTGTGAGGAAGCAAATCTTCACCATAAACAAAATGCTCCTTTATAATAAAGTGTTTCATGCATCATTGCATTTGCAGACTCATGTAAAATAGACTACTGTCCCTAATGTGACGAGTAAATTGGATAACTATAATTTAGGATAATAATATACAGTTGAAGTCAGAAGTTTACATACACCTTAGCCAAATACATTTAAACTCAGTTTTTCACAAATTCTGACATTTAATCCAAGTACCAATTCCCTATTTTAGGTCAGTTAGGATCACCACTTGATTTTAAGAATGTGAAATGTCAGAATAATAGCAGAGAGAATGATTGACTTGAGCTTTTATTTATTTCATCACATTCCCAGTGGGTCAGAAGTTTACATACACTCAATTAGTATTTGGTAGCATTGCCTTTAAATGGTTTAACTTGGGTCAAACATTTTGGGTAGCCTTCCACAAGCTTCCCACAATAAGTTGGGTGAATTTTGTCCCATTCCTCCTGACAGAGCTGGTGTAACTGAGTCAGGATTGTAGGCCTCCTTGCTCCCACACACTTTTTCAGTTCTGCCCACACATTTTCTATAGGTTTGAGGTCAGGGCTTTGTGATGGCCACTCCAATACCTTGACTTTATTGTCCATTTTGCCACAACTTTGGAAGTACGCTTGGGGTCATTGTCCATTTGGAAGATCCATTTGCGACCAAGCTGTAACTTCCTGGCTAATGACTTGAGATGTTGCTTCAATATATCCACATCATTTTTCTCCCCCATGATGCCATCTATTTTGTGAAGTGCACCAGTCTCTCCTGCAGCAAAGCACCCCCACAACATGATGCTGCCACCCCCGTGCTTCACGGTTGGGATGGTGTTCTTCGGCTTGTAAGCCTCCCCCTTTTTCCTCCAAACATAGCGATGGTCATTATGGCCAAACAGTTCTATTTTGTTTCATCAGACCAGAGGACAATTCTCCAAAAAGTACGATCTTTGTCCCCATGTGCAGTTGGAAACTGTAGTCTGGCTTTTTACTGGCGGTTTTGTAGCAGTGGCTTCTTCCTTGCTGAGCAGCCTTTCAGGTTATATCGATATAGGACTCGTTTTACTGTGGATATAGATACTTTTGTACCTGTTTCCTCCAGCATCTTCACAAGGTCCTTTGCTGTTGTTCAGGGATTGATTTGCACTTTTCGCACCAAAGTACGTTCATCTCTAGGAGACAGAATGCGTCTCCTTCCTGAGCGGTATGACAGCTGCGTGGTCCCATGGTGTTTATACTTGTGTACTTTTGTTTGTACAGTTGAACGTGGTACCTTCAGGCATTTGAACCAGACTTGTGGAGGTCTACAATTTTTTTTCTGGGGTCTTGGCTGATTTCTTTTGATTTTCCCATGATGTCAGGCAAAGAGGCACTGCGTTTTAAGGTAGTCCTTGAAATATATCCACAGGTACACCTCCAATTGACTCAATTAGCCTATCAGAAGCTTCTAAACCATGAAATTTTCTGGAATTTTACAAGCTGTTTAAAGGCACAGTCAACTTAGTGTATGTAAACTTCTGACCAACTGGAATTGTGATACAGTGAATTATAAGTGAAATAATCTGTCTGTAAACAATTGTTGGAAAAATGACTTGTGTCATGCACAAAGTAGATGTCCTAACCGACTTGCCAAAACAATAACCTAAGTGTATGTAAACTTCCGACTTCAACTGCACATATTTGGCCGAATCAAGAACGAAGATAGTGTCGCCTAGTTAAGGTTGGTTGAAAATTCTCTGTGCAACGCCAAACAGAACTTATTCTGTAACAGCTAATGGAGCATCAACATAGCCCATTACAATCTGCTAGCTAGGATGGATGGAGGAATGGATGGATCGGTGGATGCAGAGAGCAAGGTGGGAGGGAGAGAGGGAGGGATGGAGGGGGGAGTGAGGAGGGGAATGGAGGGAGGATGGAAGAAGTAGGGGAATGGAAGAATGGATGGAGGAGTGAGGAGGGGAATGGAGGTAGGATGGAGGGGAATGGAACGAGGATGATATGGAGGGAGGAGGGGAATGGAGGGAGGATGGAAGGAGAAGGGGAGTGGAAGGATGGAGGGAGGAGGGGAATGGAAGGAGGGGGAGGGAGGGAGGGAGGGAGGGAGGGAGGGAGGGAGGGAGGGAGGGAGGGAGGGAGGGAGGGAGGGAGGGAGGGAGGGAGGGAGGGAGGGAGGGAGGGAGGGAGGGAGGGAGGGAGGGGATTACTGTTATTACTTAATCAATGTGTCTCCACCTAATTTATCTCAAGGGATTGTGGGTGATTTCTGTCTTGCGTTGCTATGGTTGCACACGCAACAGCTTTTACAGACATGATGAGTGGGGAAGTCTGCATCGGTGTTGGGAAACTTTTATTCATTTGATCTCAATAGATTTACCTCTTGTCTCAAAGCGTAGGCTGCAAACTAAAGCACGACTCTTGGAAAAAGTGTAACAAATAGGATATTCGCCTGTCCCCATAGGACAATCCTTTTTAGTTGCAGATAGAACCCTTTTTTTCGACCCGCTCCACTACAGCCCTTTCGATGTAAATGAGGGCGTGCTCTGAGGAGTATTGAGGAGTATACATTTGTGTGGGGGGGGGCATCACCCTCAGCACCCCTACTTCCTGTGGCTATGGACGGTATGTGAATTGGAGTGGGTCCAGGGTGTCTGGGATGATGGTGTTGATGTGAGCCATGACCAGCCATTCAAAGCATTTCATGGCTACAGATGTTGGTGCTATGGGGTGATAGCCATTCAGACAGGTTACCTTGGGGTTGTTGTTGCCTGTAATCCATGGCTTCTGGTTGGGATATGTACGTACGGTCACTGTGAGGATGAGGTAGTCGATGCTAGATTAGTCCCGAGTAGTTCGGACAAAATAAGTATCGTAACGATATGGGCAATTTTCTGGGTAAGATTATGATCCGAAATTAATTTTTTATTATCTGTTATTTATAGTTATATATATTTAATTTGAATTCATTTTAATTATATATATTTTTGGGTGCCAGGATGTAGGTTGATCCTGCTTGTCTGATTGGATAGAGTGAAGCTGTATTTCTCTGTCCACTCGGTCTGATCGTTCAGCCTGCTGCTGTTTCCTGTTAGCCTGCTATTATGATAAACCACATGGTGAGGACTTCTCTGTTTGGGTCTGATCGTTCAGCCTTCTGCTGTTTCCTGTTAGCCTGCTACTATGATAAACCACATGGTGAGGACTTCTCTGTTTGGGTCTGATCGTTCAGCCTGCTGCTGTTTCCTGTTAGCCTGCTACTATGATAAACCACATGGTGAGGACTTCTCTGTTTGGGTCTGATCGTTCAGCCTTCTGCTGTTTCCTGTTAGCCTGCTATTATGATAAACCACATGGTGAGGACTTCTCTGTTTGGGTCTGATCGTTCAGCCTTCTGCTGTTTCCTGTTAGCCTGCTATTATGATAAACCACATGGTGAGGACTTCTCTGTTTGGGTCTGATCGTTCAGCCTGCTACTGTTTCCTGTTAGCCTGCTATTATGATAAACCACATGGTGAGGACTTCTCTGTTTGGGTCTGATCGTTCAGCCTGCTACTGTTTCCTGTTAGCCTGCTATTATGATAAACCACATGGTGAGGACTTCTCTGTTTGGGTCTGATCGTTCAGCCTGCTACTGTTTCCTGTTAGCCTGCTATTATGATAAACCACATGGTGAGGACTTCTCTGTTTGGGTCTGATCGTACAGCCTGCTGCTGTTTCCTGTTAGCCTGCTACTATGATAAACCACATGGCGAGGACGTTTTCTATCAAGCTATCAATGTGCATAATATCTAACAAGCGGGAAAAAATGATGAAACGCAGAATGAAACGCATTCTGACTGATAACTTGTATGCCAAGGTGAGGACACACAAACACAGCTCAGATATACACACAGTCCTCTGCGGCTCCTAATCTACAGCTTGTTTGGCCTATGAACGTGCAGGGAGATGTGTTGCCATCATCTGTTTAGGCATATTAAAACATGTATGTTTATTATTTATCACCAGTAACATCCGATCTGTCAATTTACGGACACGAGTATCATCCGATCTGTCAATTTACGGACACGAGTATCATCCGATCTGTCAATTTACGGACACGAGTATCATCCGATCTGTCAATTTACGGACACGAGTATCATCCGATCTGTCAATTTACGGACACGAGTATCATCCGATCTGTCAATTTACGGACACGAGTATCATCCGATCTGTCAATTTACGGACACGAGTATCATCCGATCTGTCAATTTACGGACACGAGTATCATCCGATCTGTCAATTTACGGACACGAGTATCATCCGATCTGTCAATTTACGGACACGAGTATCATCCGATCTGTCAATTTACGGACACGAGTATCATCCGATCTGTCAATTTACGGACACGAGTATCATCCGATCTGTCAATTTACGGACACGAGTATCATCCGATCTGTCAATTTATGGACACGAGTATCATCCGATCTGTCAATTTACAGATACGATTAAGAATACTAGTCCCTTTTCAATGCACTTATTGATGAAGCTGGTGACTGAGGCTTAAGCTCCTCAATGTTATCGGATGAATCCCGGAACATATTCCAGTCGTTGCTAGCGAAACAGTCCTGCTGCTTAGCAACCGCTTCATCGGACCACTTCTGTATTGAGAGCGTCACTGGTACTTCCTGTTTGAGTTTTAGGTTTTTAGTTTTTGTCATTGATTTACCAAATGTGTGAGGGAAAGCATTTTTTTGTGGAGTAAATGTGATCTAGAGTTTTTTTCACCTCTAGTTGCACAGGTGACATGCTGGTAGAAATGAGGTAAGATGAATTTCAGTTTCCCAGCATTCAAATCACAGGCCACTAGGAATGCCACATCTGGACAAGCATTTTGTTGTTTGCCTATATACAGTTCGTATGGTCTACAGCTTATCATGAGGTATTGTAACTCAGGCGAGCAGAACCTCCAGACTTCCTTAATATTAGAGATTGCACACCAGCTGTTGTTAACAGAGACACACACCTCCCCCCCTTGAGATTAGCCGACGCTGCTGTTCTGTTGTGCCGATGGGTATAAAAACCAGCTAGTGTCACGTCTGCTCCCGCTCTTCCCTCCCCCTGGCTGCTTGAGGGCTCCAGGTTGCCCTGCATCACGCACTCCTGCCTTCCCTCGTCACGCACATCAGCGTTATTGGACTCACATGGACTCACTCATCACCTGTTAATTTCCTCCCCTATATTTGTCAGTTCCCCAGCTCTGATCTCCAACTGCTGCCTTGATTGTTATTTGTCTTTAGTATTAGTTTCCTGTCTCGTGACGTGTCCGTTATACGTTAAATGTTTTACTCCCCGTACCTGCTTCGTCTCTCCAGCGTCACGTGACACGTGAATATTATCCATGCTCTTGTTCAGCCAAGTCTCAGATAACAGCTATCTGAAAAGCAAATACACTAGTATTTATGTCTGTAATAATGCCCCGTTGTGGGGCTTTAACTCATTCTGACTGGCTGGGCCTGGCTCCCGAGTGGGTGGGCCTGGCTCCCCAGTGGGTGGGCTTGGCAGCTAAGTGGGTGGGCCTGGCTCCGCAGTGGGTGGGCTTGGCTCCCCAGTAGGTGGGCCTGGCTCCCCAGTGGGTGGGCTTGGCTCCCCAGTAGGTGGGCCTGGCTCCCCAGTGGGTGGGCTTGGCTCCCCAGTGGGTGGGCCTGGCTCCTCAGTGGGTGTGCCTGGCTCCTCAGTGGGTGGGCCTGGCTCCGCAGTGGGTGGGCCTGGCTCCCCAGTGGGTGGGCTTGGCTCCTCAGTGGGTGGGCCTGGCTCCCCAGTGGGTGGGCCTGGCTCCACAGTGGGTGGGCCTGGCTCCGCATTGGGTGGGCCTGGCTCCCCAGTGGGTGGGCCTGGCTCCACAGTGGGTGGGCCTGGCTCCCCAGTGGGTGGGCCTGGCTCCCCAGTGGGTGGGCCTGGCTCCGCAGTGGGTGGGCCTGGCTCCCCAGTGGGTGGGCCTGGCTCCCCAGTGGGTGGGCCTGGCTCCGCAGTGGGTGGGCCTGGCTCCGCAGTGGGTGGGCCTATGCCCTCCCAGGTCCACCCATGGCTGCACCCCTGTCCAGTCATGTGAAATGCATAGATTAGGGCCTAATAAATTCATTTAAATTAACGTATTTCTTTATTTTAACTGTAACTCAGTAAAATCTTTTCAATTGTTGCATGTTGCATATTATTTTTCAGGATACATATGGTACACACTGAGATATCCTTTAATACGGTACTCTGTCCTTTGCGTACAACAGGGTCTACTCTATAGGAAAGTCTAGTAGATTCAGACATTAACATTTCCTTTGAATATGTATTCAGTCTGCAGGCCATAGATGTACCTTCTGAAAGGATAAAGACTCACATGTTTAGTTCCAGATGGCAAAAGACACTAGTTCAGCCAGCCAGACACTAGTTCAGCCAGACAGACACTAGTTCAGCCAGACACTAGGTCAGCCAGACACTAGGTCAACCAGACACTACTTCAGCCAGACAGACACTAGTTCAGCCAGACAAGAGGTCAACCAGACACTAGGTCTGCCAGACAGACACTTGTTCAGCCAGACAGACACTAGGTCAGCCAGATAGTTAGGTCAGCCAGACAGATAGTTATTCACCACACAACATTGTGGAGGTGTGGGAGTGAATACAATCAGAGACCAATATGTTTTTTTGAACCATGCCCCTCGGCAGAAGAGTTATAAGTGGTTCCATCCCACATGGCATTTAGGACAGCCAGTTTTAGTGGATGGCAGAGAGAGATTCAAGACTGGTCTCTAACCTTGGGCTAAACGGTACTCTTATGTAGGTGTCACCTTAACGTTATTCATGTGATGGGTTGTTTGTGTGTTGGGGTCCGGTGAATGTCTGCAGGTCATTACACCGATCTGAAATGGCTTGACCTGAATCAGTCACCTCTGGCTCTCTGAAGCCCAGGTCTCTCTGGAAGACAGTTTTCAGACAGAGTATGTGGCCAACGGATCTATAATCAGAGTTACAGTTGAAGTCGGAAGTTTACATAAACTGAGTTTAAATGAAAATGTGTTCCACAATTGCTGACATTTAATCCTAGTAAATATTCTGTTTTAAATCAGCTAGGATCACCACTTTATTTTATTTTAAGAATGTGAAATGTCAGAATAATATTAGAGAATAAGGTGTATGTAAACTGTATATGAATGCCTGAAATCCCATAAAAGATTTAAAAATATATATATGTATATATATTTTTTTATTGAACCTTTACCCAAACAAGTCAGTTAAGAACAAATTGTAATTTACAATGATGGCCTACCAAAAGGCCTCCTGCGGGGATGGGGGCTGGAATGTAAAAAAAAATGACAACACAGCATGGCAGCAACACAACATGACAACAACACAACATGACAACAACACAACATGACAACAACACAACATGACAACAACACAACATGGTAGCAACACAACATGACAACACAACATGGTGGCAACACAACATGACAACACAACATGGTAGCAACACAACATGGTAGCATCACAACATGGTAGTAACACAACATGACAACACAACATAGTGGCAACACAACATGACAACAACATAGTAGCAGCACAACATGGTAGCATCACAACATGGAGCAACACAACGTGACAACAACATGGTAGCAGCACAACATGGTAGCATCACAACATGGAGCAACACAACGTGACAACAACATGGTAGCAGCACAACATGGTAGCATCACAACATGGTAGCAACACAACGTGACAACAGCATGGTAGCAGCACAACATGGTAGCAACACAACATGGCAACAACATGGTAGCAACACAACATGACAGCAACACAACATGACAACAACATGGTAGCATCACAACATGACAACAACATGGTAGCAGCACAACATGGTAGCATCACAACATGGTAGCAACACAATGTGACAACAGCATGTTAGCAGCACAACATGGCAACAACATGGTAGCAGCACAACATGGTAGCAACACAACATGGCAACAACATGGTAGCAACACAACATGACAGCAACACAACATGACAACAACATGGTAGCATCACAACATGACAACAACATGGTAGCATCACAACATGACAACAACATGGTTGCATCACAACATGGCGGTAGCACGACATGGTAGCAGCGCAAAACAGGGTACAAACATTATTGGGCACAGAAAACAACACAAAGGGCAAGAAGGTAGAGACAACAATACATCACACAAAGCAGCCACAACTGTCAGTAAAAGTGAGTCTTCGAATGACGAGATTGAGATTAAGCTGACAACATATACAGTAGATTTCTCAGGTAATCAAACTGTCTGATTTGGATGTTCTTAACTGACCTGCCTAGTTAAAGTAAAGGTAATATATTTATTTTGTATCTGGTCAAATGTAGTGCACTATAGGGAATACTGTAGGGAGACATTTGGGATGCAAATACTGAATCTCATCATCTCTTTCTTCTATGGTATAGACACACTATGGTATAGATACACTATGGTATAGACACACTATGGTATAGATACACTATGGTATAGACACACTATGGTATAGACACACTATGGTATAGATACACTATGGTATAGATACACTATGGTATAGATACACTATAGTATAGATACACTATGGTATAGATACACTATGGTATAGATACACTATGGTATAGACACACTATGGTATAGATACACTATAGTATAGATACACTATGGTATAGATACACTATGGTATAGATACACTATGATATAGATACACTATAGTATAGATACACTATGGTATAGATACACTATGGTATAGATACACTATGGTATAGACACACTATGGTATAGATACACTATAGTATAGATACACTATGGTATAGATACACTATGGTATAGACACACTATGGTATAGATACACTATGGTATAGACACACTATGGTATAGATACACTATAGTATAGATACACTATGGTATAGATACACTATGGTATAGACACACTATGGTATAGATACACTATGGTATAGATACACTATGGTATAGATACACTATAGTATAGATACACTATGGTATAGATACACTATGGGATAGATACACTATGGTATAGACACACTATGGTATAGATACACTATAGTATAGATACACTATGGTATAGACACACTATGGTATAGACACACTATGGTATAGATACACTATGGTATAGACACACTATGGTATAGATACACTATAGTATAGATACACTATGGTATAGATACACTATGGTATAGATACACTATGATATAGATACACTATAGTATAGATACACTATGGTATAGATACACTATGGTATAGATACACTATGGTATAGACACACTATGGTATAGACACACTATGGTATAGATACACTATGGTATAGATACACTATGGTATAGATACACTATAGTATAGATACACTATGGTATAGACACACTATGGTATAGACACACTATGGTATAGACACACTATGGTATAGATACACTATGGTATAGACACACTATGGTATAGTCACACTATGGTATAGACACACTATGGTATAGACACACTATGGTATAGACACACTATGGTATAGACACACTATGGTATAGATACACTATGGTATAGATACACTATGGTATAGACACACTATGGTATAGACACACTACGCACATTGCCGTCGGGGGGTACACCAAATAAAACTGTGATTCACATTGTAAAAAAAAAGATTTTTTAAATTCTTCACATGTTCAAACACACATTCATATTTTCCAACGGGGCTATACATTTGGGTGAGGTTTATTTCTCGCCTGAGTAGCCTCGTTTCACTGCCAAAAATTAAATTAAGCCATCTAGTGTTCAGTGAAATAACAACACAATATCAAATACAGGTAGCCTAGTCAAATAATTAATTAACATCCAATCACATTAACCGTTACTGTCTCGTGGGAATTCCACTAACGGTCCTGTATGTGGCCAAACGGAGCTGCTGCTCGTTCCGTTTGCTCGAAAATGGATACATGGTAAAAAAAATATATAATACTGAGACTCTCCAATACAACCCAACATTGCAGAGTTATGTGCATCCTATCAAGCACACCCTTCTCATTAACCTGTGGTGAGTTTTCACAATGTTCGATGAACAAATACATTTTTTTTAAATGTAAGATCGCTAAATAAAAGAGCTAAATTATTGATTAGTATTATTATATTATTATTTGTGCCCTGGTCCTATAAGAGCTCTTTGTCACTTCCCACAGCCGGGTTGTGACAACTCACACTCATTCCTATGTTTAATAAATGTATTGTATAGTGTGTGTATGGCAGGCTTACAATGATGACAAAAAACAACATTTGAGAGTGTGCTGACCCTGGTGCTAGAGGGGGATACAGCTGACCCTGGTGCTAGAGGGGGTACAGCTGACCCAGGTGCTAGAGGGGGTACAGCTGACCCTGGTGCTAGAGGGGGTACAGCTGACCCTGGTGCTAGAGGGGGTACAGCTGACCCTGGTGCTAGAGGGGGTACAGCTGACCCTGGTGCTAGAGGGGGTACAGCTGACCCTGGTGCTAGAGGGGGTACAGCTGACCCTGGTGGTAGAGGGGGTACAGATGACCCTGGTGCTAGAGGGGGTACAGCTGACCCTGGTGCTAGAGGGGGTACAGCTGACCCTGGTGCTAGACGGGGATACAGCTGACCCTGGTGCTAGAGGGGGTACAGCTGACCCTGGTGCTAGACGGGGATACAGCTGACCCTGGTGCTAGAGGGGGTACAGCTGACCCTGGTGCTAGAGGGGGTACAGCTGACCCTGGTGCTAGACGGGGATACAGCTGACCCTGGTGCTAGAGGGGGTACAGCTGACCCTGGTGCTAGACGGGGATACAGCTGACCCTGGTGCTAGAGGGGGTACGGCTGACCCTGGTGCTAGAGGGGGTACAGCTGACCCTGGTGCTAGAGGGGGTACAGCTGACCCTGGTGCTAGAGGGGGTACAGCTGACCCTGGTGGTAGAGGGGGTACAGCTGACCCTGGTGCTAGAGGGGGTACAGCTGACCCTGGTGCTAGAGGGGGTACAGATGACCCTGGTGCTAGAGGGGGTACAGCTGACCCTGGTGCTAGAGGGGGTACAGCTGACCCTGGTGCTAGAGGGGGTACAGCTGACCCTGGTGCTAGAGGGGGTACAGCTGACCCTGGTGCCAGAGGGGGTACATTCGACCCTGGTGCTAGAGGGGGTACAGCTGACCCTGGTGCTAGAGGGGGTACACAGCCGGAGGTTGAATGTTTAAAGTGGTACTGGACTATAGAACGTTTGGGAACCACTCCACTATGGTATATGCACAGTATGGTAACGATACACTTGCATGCACATATTTATATAGTATATATTCAAATCTGTTTTCATAATCCATGCACTGTCATAGCTCTGACTGCTTTGGATGGCAAAATGTGCAAATCATGAAGACTGTATTTGAAAAGTGAGTAACGCAGTTGGGGCTTCTCTCCTTCCGCCAAACGCTCCCTCCCAGGCATAATGCAGGTACATAGGTTTGTGTTTTCCCGCCGAAGTCGGTTCCTCTCCTTGTTCGGGCGGCGTTCGACGGTCGACATCACCGATCTTCTAGCCATCGCCGATCCACCTTTCAATTTCCATTTGTTTTGTCTTGTTTTCCCGCACACCTGGTTTACATTCCAACATTACTTGTCGTGTATATTACCCTCTGTTCCCCCTATGTCTGTGTGTGGAATTGTTTGTTGTAAAGTGTTCTGTGCACTTCAGACTGGTTTGGCGACGAGTTATTTCAACCCGTATTTTGCTGTTCTGGGTGCAGTTTGTTTTGCATTATTAAAATGCTCCGGTTGTCACCCATTTCTGCTCTCTTCTGCAGCCACTTACTCACAGCTTACATTTTCAGTGTCTTTACTAGTCTTCCATCTCTTCTCTCTGATTGTTTTGGACAGATGTTAGAGAGCTTTCTGCCCCAGGTTAATAACATATTTCATCCCCCCTTGGCAAGGTTACGGCAGCAGCTCCTAACCAGCCCAGGCGTCAGGCGCTCGATATATTAAATTAGATATGGTGTAAGAGAGCGAGAGAGAGAGACAGGGTCTTGAAAAGGCGATGGGGAATATGGATGGTTTTCTGTCTTCTGCCTTCTGTCTTGATTATGCATGATTAGAGTTAGCGTTGCCCATGCCAGAACATACCTGGGTATGGGGAGGAACACAGCACCCTGATCTAACTGCTTAGTGAATGACGGGCAGAATGAGCAGTAGGCAGGGACAGTATACTAGAATGGACATCATACTAGATACCAGAAACTACTAGAAAGTAGGATTTGCTTGCAATAGTGTTGTGTTCCCCTAAACTCTCCTCTTCTACCCCCATCCAGTCCAAACTCTCCTGTACTACCCCCAGCCAGTCCCAACCTCTCCTCTTCTACCCCCATCCAGTCCAAACTCTCCTGTACTACCCCCAGCCAGTCCCAACCTCTCCTCTTCTACCCCCATCCAGTCCAAACTCTCCTGTACTACCCCAGCCAGTCCCAACCTCTCCTCTAGTACCCCCATCCAGTCCCAACCTCTCCTCTAGTACCCCATCCAGTCCCAACCTCTCCTCTAGTACCCCATCCAGTCCCAACCTCTCCTCTAGTACCCCCATCCAGTCCCAACCTCTCCTCTAGTACCCCCATCCAGTCCCAACCTCTCCTCTAGTACCCCCATCCAGTCCAAACTCTCCTCTTCTACCCCCATCCAGTCCAAACTCTCCTCTTCTACCCCCAGCCAGTCCAAACTCTCCTCTTCTACCCCCATCCAGTCCAAACTCTCCTCTTCTACCCCCATCCAGTCCAAACTCTCCTCTTCTACCCCCAGCCAGTCCAAACTCTCCTCTTCTACCCCCAGCCAGTCCAAACTCTCCTCTTCTACCCCCAGCCAGTCCAAACTCTCCTCTTCTACCCCCAGCCAGTCCAAACTCTCCTCTTCTACCCCCATCCAGTCCAAACTCTCCTCTTCTACCCCCATCCAGTCCAAACTCTCCTCTTCTACCCCCAGCCAGTCCAAACTCTCCTGTACTACCCCCAGCCAGTCCAAACTCTCCTCTTCTACCCCCAGCCAGTCCCAACTCTCCTCTTCTACCCCCAGCCAGTCCCAACTCTCCTGTACTACCCCAGCCAGTCCAAACTCTCCTCTTCTACCCCCAGCCAGTCCAAACTCTCCTGTACTACCCCCAGCCAGTCCAAACTCTCCTGTACTACCCCCAGCCAGTCCAAACTCTCCTCTTCTACCCCCAGCCAGTCCCAACTCTCCTCTTCTACCCCCAGCCAGTCCCAACACCTCTCTTCTACCCCCAGCCAGTCCCAACTCTCCTGTACTACCCCCAGCCAGTCCAAACTCTCCTCAAGTACCCCATCCAGTCCAAACTCTCCTCAAGTACCCCATCCAGTCCAACCTCTCCTCAAGTACCCCATCCAGTCCAACCTCTCCTCAAGTACCCCCAGCCAGTCCCAACCTCTCCTCAAGTACCCCATCCAGTCCAACCTCTCCTCAAGTACCCCATCCAGTCCAACCTCTCCTCAAGTACCCCCAGCCAGTCCCAACCTCTCCTCAAGTACCCCAGCCAGTCCCAACCTCTCCTCAAGTACCCCAGCCAGACCAACCTCTCCTCTAGTACCCCCAGCCAGTCCAACCTCTCCTCTAGTACCCCATCCAGTCCAACCTATCCTCAAGTACCCCAGCCAGTCCCAACCTCTCCTCAAGTACCCCATCCAGTCCAACCTCTCCTCAAGTAGCCCCAGCCAGTCCCAACCTCTCCTCAAGTACCCCAGCCAGTCCCAACCTCTCCTCAAGTACCCCAGCCAGTCCCAACCTCTCCTCAAGTACCCCAGCCAGACCAACCTCTCCTCTAGTACCCCCAGCCAGTCCAACCTCTCCTCTAGTACCCCATCCAGTCCAACCTCTCCTCAAGTACCCCAGCCAGTCCCAACCTCTCCTCAAGTACCCCAGCCAGTCCCAACCTCTCCTCAAGTACCCCAGCCAGTCCCAACCTCTCCTGTACTACCCCATCCAGTCCAACCTCTCCTCAAGTACCCCCAGCCAGTCCCAACCTCTCCTCAAGTACCCCAGCCAGACCAACCTCTCCTCAAGTACCCCCAGCCAGTCCCAACCTCTCCTCAAGTACCCCAGCCAGACCAACCTCTCCTCTAGTACCCCCAGCCAGTCCAACCTCTCCTCAAGTACCCCCAGCCAGTCCCAACCTCTCCTCAAGTACCCCAGCCAGACCAACCTCTCCTCTAGTACCCCCATCCAGTCCAACCTCTCCTCAAGTACCCCAGCCAGTCCCAACCTCTCCTCAAGTACCCCAGCCAGACCAACCTCTCCTCTAGTACCCCCAGCCAGTCCAACCTCTCCTCTAGTACCTCCAGCCAGTCCAATCTCTCCTCAAGTACCCCAGCCAGTCCCAACCTCTCCTCAAGTACCCCAGCCAGTCCCAACCTCTCCTCAAGTACCCCAGCCAGTCCCAACCTCTCCTCAAGTACCCCACCAGACCAACCTCTCCTCTAGTACCCCCAGCCAGACCAACCTCTCCTCTAGTACCCCAGCCAGTCCCAACCTCTCCTCAAGTACCCCAGCCAGTCCCAACCTCTCCTCAAGTACCCCAGCCAGACCAACCTCTCCTCTAGTACCCCAGCCAGACCAACCTCTCCTCTAGTACCCCCAGCCAGTCCAACCTCTCCTCTAGTACCTCCAGCCAGTCCAACCTCTCCTCTTCTACCCCCAGCAAGTCCAACCTTTCCTCTAGTACCCCCAGCCAGAGGAGGAGGACAGGGTGTTGTGGAGGTTAAGGAGGAGGAGAGGAGGACAGGGGGTTGTGGAGGCGGGGAGGAGAGGAGGAGGAGGAGGAGGAGGAGGAGGAGGAGGAGGAGGAGGAGGAGGAGGAGGAGGACGAGGCGGAGAGGAGAAGAGGGGGAGGAGGACAGGGTGTTGTGGGGGCGGGGAGGAGGAGAGCTGATGGACTCAGTCTGTAATTATCCCTGTGTGAACTTCATTCTCCTTGTCACCTGTCATACTGCAACCGCTGACGTCTCACCTACCTCTATGTCAACTCAGAGACACTTGCGTCACAAATGGCACCCTATTCCCTATGGGCCCTGGTCAAGAGTTAATGCACCCCATCTGTCTCCCAGTCTGAAGGTTGTTACTGCTGCTGTTGGCAGTCTGAATCTGCAGCCCAAATGGCACCTTATTCTCTATTGGGCCCTGGTCAAAGTAGTGCACTATGTAGGGAATAGGGTGGTTATGGGTCCTGGTCAAAGTAGTGCACTAGGTAGGGAATAGGGTGGTTAAGGGCCCTGGTCAAAGTAGTGCACTATGTAGGGAATAGGGTGGTTATGGGTCCTGTTCTAAAGTAGTGCACTATGTAGGGAATAGGGTGGTTATGGGCCCTGATCTAAAGTAGTGCACTATGTAGGGAATAGGGTGGTTATGGGTCTAGGTAGGGAATAGGGTGGTTATGGGCCCTGGTCAAAGTAGTGCCCTATGTAGGGAATAGGGCTCCATTGGAGACGTAGATTCAGACTGCCAGCAGCCGCAGCATCATAACAACGATCAGACCGGGAGAGAGGTGGGGTGGTTTTGATGTGTTGCCGTTATATCAGGTGTCTCGCTGACTATCGGGATGTCCCTCTGATGAAACACATGCTAATCAAAATCCACGTGTGTGTGTGTGTGTGTGCACCTCATCTCGGCATTTCATTTTTATTTTTTTTATGCTATTAACTCTAATTGTAATCATATTTGTCTGGGTGTCAGACTCTCCTGTCAGGGGTACATTCTCCACCTTAAAAGAAGCCCTGGCAAACCTCAAAGTTGTGTTGGTAATCGATAGAGACAGACAGACAGACAGACAGACAGACAGACAGACAGACAGACAGACAGACAGACAGACAGACAGACAGACAGACAGACAGACAGACAGACAGACAGACAGACAGACAGACAGACAGACAGACAGACAGACAGACAGACAGACAGACAGACAGATAAACAAACAGAGCAAATGTGAGTTGTAAAATAATTTACATATTTTGAGGCAAGTTGCTGACAATATTTTTGAATGATAATTCATGCAATAGTGCTCCCCTTGCCTTTTTATTGTGGTATTAAAATAGTTTAATAGTTCACGTTACTAAGAGAATAGCAGGGAGAGGATACAGTAAGTCTGTCTTTTGGGATTAACATGATTATCAGGGAATAGGGGGCGGGATTCAGGATTCGCAAAGAAACAATAGTAAACTAATTATTCAACCTGGACTCAGGAGGTAAACGTAACATAGTAAACGAAAAAATATGGGACACTCAAATTTGTTATATATGTTACATTTTGTCGGGTATGTATTCATTTGTGGATGTCCAGCATCCATTTTACATGAAATGATATGAATATCAAAACAAGAGGCGGTTTTCCAGTTATCTTTTAGCCATAATGGAGCCTGATAGACGGGCCAGTTTCCTGAGATTGCATTACTAATCACCTGCTGCCTAGGCAACTGAAAGGCTTCCTGTCCTCATCGCCATTGTTGCCTGTCACATGCTGATGGCCCGGTACATGACACATGCTGTTATGGTGCATTAGGGTTGGCTGGCATGTTAAGCACTACTTGATGTCTCCAGAGTGACGACCTGTCACAGGCATTGACAGGATTCTATTAGTGATTTCACACAAGAATCCACAGTGCGTACACCTGCTCCATTTATCTCATGCATCCTACATTCCCTATATAGTGCACTACTTTTGCATAAGACCTGATCGAAAGTAGTGCACTATAAAGGGAATAGTGTACCATTTGGGATTCATTCCTTAGTTTCTCTCCTCTTGCCTCAGAAGCAGCCTCACCACAGGAACAGCATGTGTCATGCACAGAAGACATCCACAGCCAGAGCTTGTATTTTATAAAGAGTTTTAGACCGTTATTGTGAGTTATTGTGACAGTTATTGTTATTGTGAGTTTGGATGCCAGAATTGGCACGGTACCGAACTCACACACGGAGCCCCATGAAATACATGGAGATGATGACTCGATATTCGATTAGATTAAAACACTTTGTCAGGGTTGAAACATGACTTGGCATTTAGGTGTTTGGCAGTGATCATCCTCTAGGCCTCAGTCTGAGTTGTGTGTTTGTCAGTGATCATCCTCTAGGCCTCAGTCTGAGTTGTGTGTTTGGCAGTGATCATCCTCTAGGCCTCAGTCTGAGTTGTGTATATAACTTGTAAACTCCGGGCGTGATAGGGAATCCCATAAGGCGGCGTACAATTGGCCTAGCGTCGTCTGGGTTTGGCCTGGGTTTTACCGTCATTGTAACTAAGATTTTGTTCTTACCTGACTTGCCTAGTTAAATAAAGGTTCAATTTAAAAAATATATATAATATATATATATAAACAAACAGTTTGGTGCAATGATCACAAGCAGAGTATGTGGTATATTTTCACAACTCTAAGCGCAAAAAACAAAACATGACTAAAAGATCATCAAAATGGCTAATATTTCAAAACTCTAAGAACATTTTCAACCGACTGAGTACAACAAACAAATTCACAAAGTTACTTGTTCACTGCACCC
Organism: Oncorhynchus kisutch; assembly: GCF_002021735.2. Lineage (NCBI taxonomy): Eukaryota > Metazoa > Chordata > Actinopteri > Salmoniformes > Salmonidae > Oncorhynchus > Oncorhynchus kisutch. Next base: position 5,089,955 of record NC_034185.2, on the reverse strand, counting down.
AATCACTCTTTCAATGTAGATGCATATTCAATGTAAGTATTTGTTTTTCAAAGTGCCATATTTCCCCTTTACTTTTCATATGATCTTCTTGTCATTTGTTAACAATACAATTAAAACTGTATTGATCCACTGCAGCTGTGTCCTTTGCGATTCACCCCAGCCCAGTCCACCCTAGGTTAGTCCACCCCAGCCCAGTCCACCCTAGGTTAGTCCACCCCAGCCGAGTCCACCCTAGGTTAGTCCACCCCAGCCCAGTCCACCCTAGGTTAGTCCACCCCAGCCCAGTCCACCCTAGGTTAGTCCACCCCAGCCGAGTCCACCCTAGGTTAGTCCACCCCAGCCCAGTCCACCCTAGGTTAGTCCACCCCAGCCCAGTCCACCCTAGATTAGTCCAGTCCACCCTAGGTTAGTCCACCCCAGCCCAGTCCACCCTAGGTTAGTCCAGTCCACCCCAGCCTAGTCCTGTCCACCCTAGGTTAGTCCAGTCCACCCCAGCCTAGTCCAGTCCACCCTAGGTTAGTCCAGTCCACCCCAGCCTAGTCTAGTCCACCCTAGGTTAGTCCAGTCCACCCTAGGTTAGTCCAGTCCACCCTAGGTTAGTCCAGTCCACCCCAGCCTAGCCCAGTCCACCCTAGGTTAGTCCAGTCCACCCCAGCCTAGTCCAGTCCACCCTAGGTTAGTCCAATCCACCCCAGCCTAGTCCAGTCCACCCTAGGTTAGTCCAGTCCAGTCCACCCCAGCCTAGTCCAGTCCACCCTAGGTTAGTCCAGTCCACCCCACCCCAGTCCAGTCCACCCTAGGTTAGTCCAGTCCACCCTAGGTTAGTCCACCCCACCCCAGCCCAGTCCACCCTAGGTTAGTCCAGTCCACCCCAGCCTAATCCAGTCCACCCTAGGTTAGTCCAGTCCACCCCAATCTAGTCCAGTCCACCCTAGGTTAGTCCAGTCCACCCCACCCCAGCCCAGTCCACCCTAGGTTAGTCCAGTCCACCATAGGTTAGTCCAGTCCACCCTAGGTTAGTCCACCCCACCCCAGCCCAGTCCACCCTAGGTTAGTCCAGTCCACCCCAGCCTAATCCAGTCCACCCTAGGTTAGTCCAGTCCACCCCAATCTAGTCCAGTCCACCCTAGGTTAGTCCAGTCCACCCCACCCCAGGCCAGTCCACCCTAGGTTAGTCCAGTCCACCATAGGTTAGTCCAGTCCACCCTAGGTTAGTCCACCTCACCCCAGCCCAGTCCACCCTAGGTTAGTCCAGTCCACCCTAGGTTAGTCCACCCCACCCCAGCCCAGTCCACCCTAGGTTAGTCCAGTCCACCCCACCCCAGCCCAGTCCACCCTAGGTTAGTCCAGTCCACCATAGGTTAGTCCACCCCACCCCAGCCCAGTCCACCCTAGGTTAGTCCAGTCCACCCTAGGTTAGTCCACCCCAGCCCAGTCCACCCTAGGGTAGTCCAGTCCACCCTAGGTTAGTCCACCCCAGCCCAGTCCACCCTAGGTTAGTCCAGTCCACCCTAGGTTAGTCCAGTCCACCCTAGGTTAGTCCAGTCCACCCTAGGTTAGTCCACCCCACCCCAGCCCAGTCCACCCTAGGTTAGTCCAGTCCACCCTAGGTTAGTCCACCCCACCCCAGCCAAGTCCACCCTAGGTTAGTCCAGTCCACCATAGGTTAGTCCACCCCACCCTAGCCCAGTCCACCCTAGGTTAGTCCAGTCCACCCTAGGTTAGTCCAGTCCAGTCCACCCTAGGTTAGTCCAGTCCAGTCCACCCTAGGTTAGTCCAGCCCAGTCCAGTCCACCCTAGGTTAGTCCAGCCCAGTCCAGTCCACCCTAGGTTAGTCCAGCCCAGTCCAGTCCACTCTAGGTTAGTCCAGCCCAGTCCAGTCCACCCTAGGTTAGTCCAGCCCAGTCCAGTCCACCCTAGGTTCATCCAGTCCACCCCAGTCCAGTCCACCCTAGGTTAGTCCAGTCCACCCTAGGTTAATCCAGTCCACCCTAGGTTAATCCAGTCCACCCTAGGTTAGTCCAGTCCACCCTAGGTTAGTCCAGTCCACCCTAGGTTAGTCCAGTCCAACCTAGGTTAGTCCAGTCCACCCTAGGTTAGTCCAGTCCACCCTAGGTTAGTCCAGTCCACCCTAGGTTAATCCAGTCCACCCTAGGTTAATCCAGTCCACCCTAGGTTAGTCCAGCCCAGTCCAGTCCACCCCAGTTTAGTGCAGCACACCCCAGTTTAAATCCAGTACACCCCAGTTTAGTCCAGCCTCCCCAGTTTAGTCCAGTCCATCCCAGTTTAGTCCAGTCCACCCCAGTTTAGTCCAGCCCAGTCCACCCCAGTTTAGTCTAGCCGACCCCAGTTTATTCCAGTCCACCGCAGTTTAAGTCTAGTACACCCCAGTTTAAATCCAGTACACCCCAGTTTAGTCCAGCCCACCCCAGTTTAGTCCAGTCCATCCAAGTTTAGTCCAGCCCAGTCCACCCCAGTTTAGTCCAGTCCATCCCAGTTTAGTTCAGCCCAGTCCACCCCAGTTTAGTCCAGTCCATCCCAGTTTAGTCCAGTCAGAATGCTGATTGAAAACCTAGTTCATCATGCAGCAGTTTCAGAGTGTGATCTGATTGTCTTGGTGAGCCTCTGATAAATGATGTACTATTCTGTCCCTTTCTCCAGTCACCAGGATCAATTAAATAAATGGCCAGACTCATACAATAGATCAGCTACAGAGGTGCTCCTCTCTCCTCTCCTCTCCTCTCCTCTCCTCTCCTCTCCTCTCCTCTCCTCTCCTCTCCTCTCCTCTCCTCTCCTCTCCTCTCCTCTCCTCTCCTCTCCTCTCCTCTCCTCTCCTCTCCTCTCCTCTCCTCTCCTCTCCTCTCCTCTCCTCTCCTCTCCTCTCCCCTCCCCTCCTCTCCTCTCCCCTCCCCTCTCCTCTCCTCTCCTCTCCTCTCCTCTCCTCTCTTCTCTTCTCTTCCCTCTCCTCTCAATTGATCATCCTTGAGATGTCTCTACAACTTGATTGGAGTCCACCTGTGATAAATGAAATTGATTGGACATGATTTGGAAAGGCACACACCTGTCTATATAAGGTCCCACAGTTGACAGTGCATGTCAGAGCAAAAACCAAGCCATGAGGTTGAAGGAATTGTCCGTAGAACTCCGAGACACAGATCTGGGGAAGGGTACCAACACATATCTGCAGCATTGAAGGTCCCCAATAACACAGTGACCTCCATCATTCTTTAATTGAAGAAGTTAGGACGCACCAAGACTTCCTAGAGCTGGGAGAACATTCCAGAAGGACAACCATTTCTGCAGCACTCCACCAATCAGGCCTTTTATGGTAGAGTGGCCAGACGGAAGCCTCTCCTCAGTAATAGGCACATGAGCCTAATGTGTACATCTAAATGGAATCGTTGTAATATAGCAGAGAAGGGAAGGTAGTTTGCCCCCGGTGATGCAAGAGGGATTCAGTCAGTGACATCTGCCTGGAGTTGCCTAATTCATAGAGACCCGTGTCATCTGGTAACAACACCTGTCATCTGGTAACAACACCTGTCATCTGGTAACAACACCTGTCATCTAGGAACAACACCTGTCATCTGGTAACAACACCTGTCATCTAGCAACAACACCTGTCATCTAGCAACAACACCTGTCATCTGGTAACAACACCTGTCATCTAGTAACAACACCTGTCATCTGGTAACAACACCTGTCATCTAGTAACAACACCTGTCATCTATTAACAACACCTGTCATCTGGTAACAACACCTGTCATCTGGTAACAACACCTGTTATCTGGTAACAACACCTGTCATCTGGTAACAACACCTGTCATCTGGTAACAACACCTGTCATCTGGTAACAACACCTGTCATCTGGTAACAACACCTGTCATCTGGTAACAACACCTGTCATCTGGTAACAACACCTGTCATCTGGTAACAACACCTGTCATCTGGTAACAACACCTGTCATCTGGTAACAACACCCCAAATATAAACCTCAAATATATTATAACATGATTTATTTTAGAAAGGAAAAATATGCCAATCTCCATAGACTGGTATGTTTATCACTCACTGTGCAGAGTAATGTGTCATTTCAGGAGTCATTGATATGAACACCTTCCGACACCTGTCATCTGGTAACAACACCTGTCATCTGGTAACAACACCTGTAATCTAGGAACAACACCTGTCATCTAGTAATAACACCTGTCATCTGGTAACAACACCTGTCATCTGGTAACAACACCTGTCATCTGGTAACAACACCTGTCATTTAGTAACAACATCTGTCATCTAGCAACAACACCTGTCATCTGGTAACAACACCTGTCATCTGGTAACAACACCTGTCATCTAGCAACAACACCTGTCATCTAGCAACAACACCTGTCATCTGGTAACAAGACCTGTCATCTGGTAACAACACCTGTCATCAAGTAACAACACCTGTCATCTGGTAACAACACCTGTCATCTAGTAACAACACCTGTCATCTAGCAACAACACCTAGGAACAACATCTGTCATCTGGTAACAACACCTGTCATCTGGTAACAACACCTGTCATCTGGTAACAACACCTGTCATCTGGTAACAACACCTGTCATCTAGTAACAACACCTGTCATCTGGTAACACGACTTGTCATCTAGTAACAACACCTGTCCTCTGGTAACAACACCTGTCATCTGGTAACAACACCTGTCATCTGGTAACAACACCTGTCATCTGGTAACAACACCTGTCATCTAGTAACAACACCTGTCATCTAGCAACAACGCCTGTCATCTAGTAACAACACCTGTCATCTAGCAACAACACCTGTCATCTAGCAACAACACCTGTCATCTAGCAACAACACCTGTCATCTAGTAACAACACCTGTCATCTAGCAACAACACCTGTCATCTGGTAACAACACCTGTCATCTGGTAACAACACCTGTCATCTAGTAACAACACCTGTCATCTAGCAACAACACCTGTCATCTGGTAACAACACCTGTCATCTGGTAACAACACCTGTCATCTGGTAACAACACCTGTCATCTGGTAACAACACCTGTCATCTGGTAACAACACCTGTCATCTGGTAACAACACCTGTCATCTGGTAACAACACCTGTCATCTGGTAACAACACCTGTCATCTGGTAACAACACCTGTCATCTGGTAACAACACCTGTCATCTGGTAACAACACCTGTCATCTGGTAACAACACCTGTCATCTGGTAACAACACCTGTCATCTGGTAACAACACCTGTCATCTGGTAACAACACCTGTCATCTGGTAACAACACCTGTCATCTGGTAACAACACCTGTCATCTGGTAACAACACCTGTCATCTGGTAACAACACCCCAAATATAAACCTCAAATATATTATAACATGATTTATTTTAGAAAGGAAAAATATGCCAATCTCCATAGACTGGTATGTTTATCACTCACTGTGCAGAGTAATGTGTCATTTCAGGAGTCATTGATTTGAACACCTTCATCTAAAGTCATTGAAATGGATTTAATTTACATAATTATGTTTTCCAGAACGATCTATTTACATTTTTGATTTATTCATTGAATATTTACTGACTATTTAGGTTGATTGCTCTCCTCAAGTGCCCATGAAAAAAAAGGTACTCAGGGAGCAAACCTAACATCTGGGTCTCTGGTTCACTGCTTTAATGTCCACAGCTGCTCATATTTAAACAAGGGAGTAGGTGACGGACTTCCAGACAACCCCATGATCTAATACCTTTACGAAACTCTCAGGGTTTTATACTTCCAGACACCCTCATTATCTAATACCTTTACGAAACTCTCAGGGTTTTATACTTCCAGACACCATCATTATCTAATACCTTTACGAAACTCTCAGGGTTTTATACTTCCAGAAACCCTCATTATCTAATACCTTTACGAAACTCTCAGGGTTTTATACTTCCAGACACCCCCATTATCTAATACCTTTACGAAACTCTCAGGGTTTTATACTTCCAGACACCCCCATGATCTAATACCTTTACGAAACTCTCAGGGTTTTATACTTCCAGACACCCCCATGATCTAATACCTTTACGAAACTCTCAGGGTTTTATACTTCCAGACACCCTCATTATCTAATACCTTTACGAAACTCTCAGGGTTTTATACTTCCAGACACCCTCATTATCTAATACCTTTACGAAACTCTCAGGGTTTTATACTTCCAGACACCCCCATGATCTAATACCTTTACGAAACTCTCAGGGTTTTATACTTCCAGACACCCCCATGATCTAATACCTTTACGAAACTCTCAGGGTTTTATACTTCCAGACACCCCCATGATCTAATACCTTTACGAAACTCTCAGGGTTTTATAATTCCAGACACCCCCATTATCTAATACCTTTACGAATCTCTCAGGGTTTTATACTTCCAGACACCCTCATTATCTAATACCTTTACGAAACTCTCAGGGTTTTATACTTCCAGACACCCTCATTATCTAATACCTTTACGAAACTCTCAGGGTTTTATACTTCCAGACACCCCCATGATCTAATACCTTTACGAAACTCTCAGGGTTTTATACTTCCAGACACCCCCATGATCTAATACCTTTACGAAACTCTCAGGGTTTTATAATTCCAGACACCCCCATTATCTAATACCTTTACGAATCTCTCAGGGTTTTATACTTCCAGACACCCCCATTATCTAATACCTTTACGAAACTCTCAGGGTTTTATACTTCCAGACACCCCCATGATCTAATACCTTTACGAAACTCTCAGGGTTTTATACTTCCAGACACCCCCATGATCTAATACCTTTACGAAACTCTCAGGGTTTTATACTTCCAGACACCCCCATGATCTAATACCTTTACGAAACTCTCTGGGTTTTATACTTCCAGACACCCCCATGATCTAATACCTTTACGAAACTCTCAGGGTTTTATACTTCCAGACAACCCCATGATCTAATACCTTTACGAAACTCTCAGGGTTTTATACTTCCAGACACCCCCATTATCTAATACCTTTACGAAACTCTCAGGGTTTTATACTTCCAGACACCCCCATGATCTAATACCTTTACGAAACTCTCAGGGTTTTATACTTCCAGACACCCCCATGATCTAATACCTTTACGAAACTCTCAGGGTTTTATACTTCCAGACACCCCCATGATCTAATACCTTTACGAAACTCTCAGGGTTTTATACTTCCAGACACCCCCATGATCTAATACCTTTACGAAACTCTCAGGGTTTTATACACAGTTTCATAATGTCTGTCTGTCTATTTATTGGTATATCCATCTAGCGTGACACTGTGTGTGTAAAGGGAAAGGAACTGAAAAGCTTATTCTTGGTGTCAACCGAACATAGCCTCCAACAACAACATGAATGCCGTCGAATGTGTGAGGGCAGCTTTGTGAAGAAACCGTAATCCTCAGTAGCGGAGGTAGAAGGGAAGCTTACTCACTTAAAAACCCTGCTAGTTTTACACTCGGGACAACAAAACTCTAACTCCTCTTCCGAAAGACACTAAGCCTGTTTTAGTCCTGAGAAGGAGCGACGGGGTGTGTGTCCCAAATGGCACCCGATTTCCTCTCTATATAGTGTAGTGCACTACTTTTGACCAGAGCGCTGGTTTAAAGAAGTGCACTACAAAGGCAGTAGGGTGCCATTTGGAACGTATCCACAATGGTGACAGGTAATTCCTCTCTAACGTCCCAGGAGGACAGTAGGAGAGGTCTCTCTCTCTCTGGGTTGGGGCGTTTACACTGTGAATGGAGTTTTGAAACACCTTTGACCCAGACTGGCTGCCCTGATAAACATGCTAGCAGGCTTATTATGTGTGGTTTGATCTAACGCTTCTAGAAGAGTCTCTGTCTGTGAGGAATACTATAACAGCGTGTCGAGAGGAATGTCCAAAGAGCTGCCCTAAAGGGGTGTTCTGATTTAGAACATTACCAGAATTAACTTTTGTGCTGTGTAAATCAGATCACTTGTTACTCTTTTGAAAGTAATTGATGTGCTATATTTCCTAGTCTATAGTACATAGCTGCCATATTCTGTGCATCGTCCATCCACAAGGCATTGCTCACACAGTAATAGTAATAACTATGATATATTATAAAATGTTAACTAGAACTGAATATACAGACACACCCCTTGGCCTGATTGATATTAAACTACCACTCTAAAATCTGTCTGACTCCATCCCTCCTGTATAATGTGAAGGCATTTATGTGATTCATGTCTTCCTCCATCCATTCATGTGAGATTTGATATATCCATAGAGAAGGTACCCAACTGTCATACTTGAGGAAAAGTATAGAGACCTTAATAGAAAATAACTAAAGTAAAAGTTAGTCACTCAGTAAAATACTACTTTTTTACGTTTTAAAAAGTATCAAAAGTAAAAGTATAAATAATTTCAAATTACTAAGCAAACCAGACGGCACCATTTTATTTTTCCATTTTTAATTTACGGATAGCCAGGGGCACACTCTAACCCCCAGACATAATTTACAAATGAAGGATTTGTGTTTTAGGGAGTCTGCCAGATCAGAGGCAGTAGTGATGACCAGGGGTGTTCTCTGTTTAGTGAGTCCTCCAGATCAGAGGCAGTAGAGATGACCAGGGATGTTCTCTGTTTAGTGAGTCCTCCAGATCAGAGGCAGTAGAGATGACCAGGGATGTTCTCTGTTTAGTGAGTCTGCCAGATCAGAGGCAGTAGTGATGACCAGGGGTGTTCTCTGTTTAGTGAGTCCTCCAGATCAGAGGCAGTAGGGATGACCAGGGATGTTCTCTGTTTAGTGAGTCTGCCAGATCAGAGGCAGTAGGGATGACCAGGGATGTTCTCTGTTTAGTGAGTCCTCCAGATCAGAGGCAGTAGAGATGACCAGGGATGTTCTCTGTTTAGTGAGTCCTCCAGATCAGAGGCAGTAGAGATGACCAGGGATGTTCTCTGTTTAGTGAGTCCTCCAGATCAGAGGCAGTAGAGATGACCAGGGATGTTCTCTGTTTAGTGAGTCCTCCAGATCAGAGGCAGTAGAGATGACCAGGGATGTTCTCTGTTTAGTGAGTCTGCCAGATCAGAGGCAGTAGAGATGACCAGTGATGTTCTCTGTTTAGTGAGTCCTCCAGATCAGAGGCAGTAGAGATGACCAGGGATGTTCTCTGTTTAGTGAGTCCTCCAGATCAGAGGCAGTAGGGATGACCAGGGATGTTCTCTGTTTAGTGAGTCCTCCAGATCAGAGGCAGTAGGGATGACCAGGGATGTTCTCTGTTTAGTGAGTCCTCCAGATCAGAGGCAGTAGAGATGACCAGGGATGTTCTCTGTTTAATGAGTCCTCCAGATCAGAGGCAGTAGAGATGACCAGTGATGTTCTCTGTTTAGTGAGTCCTCCAGATCAGAGGCAGTAGGGATGACCAGGGATGTTCTCTGTTTAGTGAGTCCTCCAGATCAGAGGCAGTAGAGATGACCAGGGATGTTCTCTGTTTAGTGAGTCCTCCAGATCAGAGGCAGTAGGGATGACCAGGGATGTTCTCTGTTTAGTGAGTCCTCCAGATCAGAGGCAGTAGAGATGACCAGTGATGTTCTCTGTTTAGTGAGTCCTCCAGATCAGAGGCAGTAGGGATGACCAGGGATGTTCTCTGTTTAGTGAGTCCTCCAGATCAGAGGCAGTAGGGATGACCAGGGATGTTCTCTGTTTAGTGAGTCCTCCAGATCAGAGGCAGTAGAGATGACCAGGGATGTTCTCTGTTTAGTGAGTCCTCCAGATCAGAGGCAGTAGGGATGACCAGGGATGTTCTCTGTTTAGTGAGTCTGCCAGATCAGAGGCAGTAGAGATGACCAGTGATGTTCTCTGTTTAGTGAGTCCTCCAGATCAGAGGCAGTAGAGATGACCAGGGATGTTCTCTGTTTAGTGAGTCCTCCAGATCAGAGGCAGTAGGGATGACCAGGGATGTTCTCTGTTTAGTGAGTCCTCCAGATCAGAGGCAGTAGGGATGACCAGGGATGTTCTCTGTTTAGTCAGTCCTCCAGATCAGAGGCAGTAGAGATGACCAGGGATGTTCTCTGTTTAATGAGTCCTCCAGATCAGAGGCAGTAGAGATGACCAGTGATGTTCTCTGTTTAGTGAGTCCTCCAGATCAGAGGCAGTAGGGATGACCAGGGATGTTCTCTGTTTAGTGAGTCCTCCAGATCAGAGGCAGTAGAGATGACCAGGGATGTTCTCTGTTTAGTGAGTCCTCCAGATCAGAGGCAGTAGGGATGACCAGGGATGTTCTCTGTTTAGTGAGTCTGCCAGATCAGAGGCAGTAGAGATGACCAGTGATGTTCTCTGTTTAGTGAGTCCTCCAGATCAGAGGCAGTAGAGATGACCAGGGATGTTCTCTGTTTAGTGAGTCCTCCAGATCAGAGGCAGTAGGGATGACCAGGGATGTTCTCTTGATAAGTGTGTGAATTGAACCCTTGTCCTGTCCTGCTAAGCATTCAAAATGTAACGAGTGTCAGGGAAAATGTATGGAGTAAAAAGTACTTTATTTTCTTTAGGAATGTAGTGAAGTAAAAGCAGTAGAAATAGTAAAGTACAGATCCCAAAATTCCAAAATACTTAAGTAGTACTTTAAAGTATTTTTACTGAAGTACTTTACACCACTGCCATAGAGAAGGATAAACATCTGAAATCTGATGTCTTCATAGATAAATGTTGCCGTTCTCAAAATGTACACTGAATATTGATCCTGTCTGCCTGTCCGCCTGCCTGCCTGTCTGTCTGTCTGTCTGTCTGCCTGCCTGTCTGCCTGCCTTTTTTAATCGGCTGATTAATCGGTATCGGGGGTTTTGGTCCTCCAATAATCGGTATCGGCGTTGAAAAATCATGTCTAGTTCCTTTATTAAAGAACATGAATAACCACCACGCCGCATTTTGGTCCGCTTCTCCTTCACCACAGGAAAACCCTTACAATTACCTTCAGAAGTCACATAATTAGTTAAATAAAGTCCACCTGTGTGGAATCTAAGTGTCACATGATCTGTCACATGATATCAGTGTATATATACATTTGTTCTGAAAGGCCCCAGATTCTACAAGACCACTAAGCAAGGGGCTCCACCAAGCAAGCGGCACCATGAAGACCAAGGATCTTTCAGGTCAGACAAAGTTGTGGAGAAGTACATATCAGGGTTGGGTTATAAAAATATATATTTTTTAAAACCATTATTAAAAAATGGAAAGAATATGGCACCACAACAAACCTGCCAAGAGAGGGCCGCCCACCAAATCTCCCGGACCAGGCATGGAGGGCATTAATCAGAGAGGCAACAAAGAGACCAAAGATAACCCTGAAGGAGCAGCTAAGCTCCACAGCAGAGATTGGAGTATCTGTAGAGCTAGGCTTTACAGAAGAGTGGCCACAAAAAAGCCATTGCTTAATGGAAAAAATAAGCAAACACATTTGGTGTTTGCCAAAAGGCCTGTGGGAGAGTCCCCAAACATTTGGAAGAAGGTACTCTGGTCACTAAAATTGAGCTTTTTGACCATCAAGGAAAACCCTATGTCTGGTGCAAACACAACACCTCTCATCACCCCGAGAACAGCATCCCCACAGTGAAGGATGGTGGTGGCAGTATCATGCTGTGGGGTTTTTCATGTTTTCACAAGCAAAAACATTTTGCATCTTTAAAGTGGTAGGCATGTTGTTTAAATCAAATGATACAAACCCCCCAAAAATCGATTTGAATTCCAGGTTGTAAGGCATTCGCAGGCCACTGTGCACATGGTTCGCAGATGTTAATGTGTAGCGAAATGCTTGTGCCTCTAGTTCCGACAGTGCAGTAATAACCAACGAGTAATCTAACAATTTCCACAACAACGACCAAATACACACAAATCTAAAGGGGTGAATGAGAATATGTACATATAAATACAATGGGGGGAACAAGTATTTGACACACTGCCGATTTTGCAGGTTTTCCTACTTACAAAGCATGTAGAGGTCTGTAATTTTTATCATAGGTACACTTCATCTGTGAGAGACGGAATCTAAAACAAAAATCCAGAAAATCACATTGTATGATTTTTAAGTAATTAATTAGAATTTTTTTGCTCTGTTATAGGAGTACGACATAACCTTCACATTTTGTTACATTACAGCCTTAGTCTATGATGGATGAAAGAGTTGTTTTCCCTCATCAATCTATACACAATACCCCATAATGACAAAGCAAAAACAGGTTTCAGACATTTTTACAAATTTATTATAAATAAAAAACTGAAAAATCACATTTACATAAGTATTCAGACCCTTTACTCAGTAGTTTGTTGAAGCACCTTTGGGAGTGATTACAGCCTGGAGTCTTCTTGGGTTTGATGCTACAAACGTGGCACACCTGTATTTGGGGAGTTTCTTCCATTCTTCTCTGCAGATCCTCTCAAGCTCTGTCAGGTTGGAAGGGGAGCATCGCTGCACAGCTATTTACAGGTTTCTCCTGAGATGTTTGATGAGGTTCAAGTCCGGGCTCTGGCTGGGCTCTGGCTGGGCCATTCAACGACATTCAGAGACTTGTCCCGTAACCACTCCTTCGTTGTCTTGGCTGTGTGCTTAGAGTCGTTGTCCTGATGGAAGGTAAACATTCACCCCAGTCTGAGGACTTGAGCGTGTTGTCATCAAGGATCTCTCTGTCCCTCGATCCTGACTAGTCTCCCAGTCCGCTGAAAGACATCCCCACAGCATGATGCTGCCACCACCATGCTTCACCGAAGGGATGCTGCCACCACCATGCTTCACCGTAGGGATGGTTCCAGGTTTCCTCCAGACTTGACACTTGGCATTCAGGCCAAAATGTTCAATCTTGGTTTCATCAGACCAGCGAATCTTGTTTCTCATGGTCTGAGAGTCTTTTGGCAAACTATAAACTTGCGGTCATGTGCCTTTTACTGAGAAGGTGCTTCCTTCTGGCCACTCTACCGTAAAGGCCTGATTGGTGGAGTGCTGCAGAGATGGTTGTCCTTCTGGAAGGTTCTCCCATCTCCGCAGAATAACTCTAGAGCTCTTCAGAGTGACTATCGGGTTCTTGGTCACCTCCCTGACCAAGGCCCTTCTCCCTCAATTGCTCAGTTTGTCCGGGCGGCCAGCTCTAGGAAGAGTCTTGGTGGTTCCAAACTACTTCCATTTAAGAATGATGGAGGCCACTGTGTTCTTGGGGACCTTCAATGCTGCAGAAATGTTTTGGTACCCTTCCCCAGATCTGTGCCTCGACACAATCCTGTCTCGAAGCTCTACGGACAATTCATTCCACCTCATGGCTTGTTTCTTTGCTGTGACATGCACTGTCAACTAGAGGTCGACCGATTATGATTTTTTAACGCCGATACCGATTATTGGAGGACCAAAAACCCCGATACCGATTAATCAGCCGATAAAAAAAAAAATAATAATGATAATTACAACGATACTGAATTAACACTTATTTTAACTTAATATAGAACTTCAATAAAATCAATTTAGCCTCAAATAAATAATGAAACGTGTTCAATTTGGTTTAAATAATGCAAAAACAAAGTGTTAGAGAAGAAAGTAATATGTGCCATGTAAAATATGTGCCATGTAAAAAATTTAACGTTTAAGTTCCTTGCTCAGAACATGAGAACATATGAAAGTTGGTGGTTGGCTTCTACTGCATTCGTGTAACAGGCAGGCTACTCGTGGAGTGCAATGGTTAGAGCGTTGGACTAGTTAACTGTGCGGTTGCAAGATTGGGACCCCTGAGCTGACAAGGTGAAAATCTGTCGTTCTGCCCCTGAACAAGGCAGTTAACCCACAGTTCCTAGGTCGTCATTGAAAATAAGAATGTGTTCTTAACTGACTTGCCAAGTTAAATAAAGGTATAAGGTATTTTTTTAATAATCGGAAATCGGCGCCCAAAAATACAGATTTCCGATTGTTATGAAATCTTGAAATCGGTCCTAATTAATCGGCCATTCCGATTAATCGGTCGACCTCTACTGTCAACTGTCGGACATTATATACAGTGCATTTGGAAAGTATTCAGACCCCTTGACTTTTTCCACATTTTACATTCAGCCTCCTGAGTGGTACATTCAAACTCTCCACCACCACTTCCAGACTTGACCAGAGGTAGACAAACCCACCCCAGCAGACCGTACTGAGCCATCCTAGGCTTCCTGAGTGCTACATCCAACGGGCAGGAGAGAGGCTTGACATCTAAACCCTGTGTTTGATCAGAAGACTAAGGAGGAGAACTGTCTGTCTGTCCATATATTTTCCTGAGGTAAGTTACCTCAAGGATTTTGGTTTCTGAGGGAACGTTTGATCTAAATTGGGACTATGTGGGGATGGGAGAAGGAAGGGGAGAGGGTTTCCAACAGGAGCTGATCCAAAACTAAGAACCAACGGTAGAGGAAGTAGAGGAAGTAGACATCAAGTACTCGGCGCTCTCCCACACAGATCTGAGTAGTTTTACATGACCTATAGGCAAGCAACTTTTGGTATTTTAATGTAAAATAAAAATAAAAAAAAATAAAAATAAAATAAAAATTCTTCATCCAATTTTGAAATATATATTTTTTTTGGTTAAGTGTAAAAATAAAAAATGTAGATGACGATTTCAAACAGTTCTGTCCTAATAAGCTTCTCCCAACTGAAATACACAATTAAATCAAGCACACACACACACACACAGCCTATAGTATGTTGTTATCCTGTTCATTCCATTGCCATGCTCCATTAAGCAGACATCAATCACGTGAGTCTGCAAGTGTTTTAGTCTAAACTGGCAGCCTGAACCTCATTCCTACCAGACTTAATGTACTGTTGCCCATCATGATGTGTCAGAGAGACATACAATTACCCTGCAACCTTCCTGCTGTGTGATCAGTATCCATACTGCTGTGTGATCAGTATCCTTACTGCTGTGTGATCAGTATCCTTACTGCTGTGTGATCAGTATCCTTACTGCTGTGTGATCAGTATCCATACTGCTGTGTGATCAGTATCCTTACTGCTGTGTGATCAGTATCCTTACTGCTGTGTGATCAGTATCCTTACTGCTGTGTGATCAGTATCCATACTGCTGTGTGATCAGTATCCTTACTGCTGTGTGATCAGTATCCTTACTGCTGTGTGATCAGTATCCTTACTGCTGTGTGATCAGTATCCATACTGCTGTGTGATCAGTATCCTTACTGCTGTGTGATCAGTATCCTTACTGCTGTGTGATCAGTATCCATACTGCTGTGTGATCAGTATCCTTACTGCTGTGTGATCAGTATCCTTACTGCTGTGTGATCAGTATCCTTACTGCTGTGTGATCAGTATCCATACTGCTGTGTGATCAGTATCCTTACTGCTGTGTGATCAGTATCCTTACTGCTGTGTGATCAGTATCCATACTGCTGTGTGATCAGTATCCTTACTGCTGTGTGATCAGTATCCTTACTCCTGTGTGATCAGTATCCTTACTGCTGTGTGATCAGTATCCATACTGCTGTGTGATCAGTATCCTTACTGCTGTGTGATCAGTATCCATACTGCTGTGTGATCAGTATCCTTACTGCTGTGTGATCAGTATCCATACTGCTGTGTGATCAGTATCCATACTGCTGTGTGATCAGTATCCTTACTGCTGTGTGATCAGTATCCATACTGCTGTGTGATCAGTATCCATACTGCTGTGTGATCAGTAGCCATACTGCTGTTTGATTGACAGAACACAAAGCTTTCTCGTTCCCTCTCTCTCTCTGTCTTCCCTCCTCTCTCTCTCTTTCTATCCACCTCTACCCTCTCCCCCCCACCCTCACGCTCTCCCCCTACCCTCTCTCTTTCTCTCTCTTTTTCACCCTCCCTCTCCCTCTCCCTCCCCCTCTCTCTCGCTATATCCCCCTCCCTCTCTTTCTATCCACCTCTACCCTCCCCCCCACCCTCTCGCTCTCCCCCCCTCTTCTCGCTATATCCCCCTCCCTCTCACTCTCCCTCCCTCCCCCTCTCTCTTTCTATATCCCCCTCCCTCTCACTCTCCCTCCCCCTCTCTCTTTCTATATCCCCCTCCCTCTCACTCTCACTCTCCCTCCCCCTCTCTCTTTCTATATCCCCCCACCCTCTCTCCCTACCCCTCTCTCGCTATATCCCCCTCCCTCTCTCCCTCCCCCTCTACCCTCTCTCTCTCCCTCCTCCTCACTCTCTCTCTCTTTCTATCCACCTCTACCCTCTCTCCCCCCACCCTCTCGCTCTCCCCCCTACCCTGTCACTCTCCCCCCTACCCTCTCGCTCTCCCCCCTACCCTCTCGCTCTCCCCCCTACCCTCTCGCTCTCCCCCCCACCCTCTCGCTCTCCCTCCTACCCTCTCGCTCTCCCCCCTACCCTCTCTCTCTCCCCCTACCCTCTCTCTCTCCCTCCCCCTCCCTCTTTCTCGCTATATCCCCTCCTCTCTCTCTCCCTCCCCCACTCTCTCACTATATCTCCCTCCCTCTCTCTCCCTTCCCCTTTCTCTCGCTATATCCCCCCACCCTCTCTCCCTACCCCTCTACCCTCTCTCTCTCCCTCTACATTCTCTCTCTCCCTCTACCCTACAAAACTGAAGAGGAGTCACTAAAACAGTTGCCTCTGCTTCAAGGCATAATGCATGTCAAGTTTGACATCATTTTGAACCGTGATTGGTTTGATACTGTACAACTAAAACAGCTGAGTTCATGAGTCCACACAGTAGCCTGTTTGGGGATCCCTGTAAATGATTTTATTTTAGATTATGTTAATTAACTTTTGAATAATGAAGAAATAATGTCTCAATGGGTGTTGTTCCTGTCTGTTAGCTATCTACTGGAGAACATACCACAGTGATGTAACATCCTGTCTGTTAGTTACCTACTGGAGAACATACCACAGTGACGTAACATCCTGTCTGTTAGCTAACTACTGGAGAACATACCACAGTGATGTAACATCCTGTCTGTTAGATATCTACTGGAGAACATACCAAGGTGATGTAACATCCTGTCTATTAGCTACCTACTGGAGAACATACCACAGTGATGTAACATCCTGTCTGTTAGCTAACTACTGGAGAACATACCACAGTGATGTAACATCCTGTCTGTTAGTTACCTACTGGAGAACATACCACAGTGATGTAACATCCTGTCTGTTAGCTAACTACTGGAGAACATACCACAGTGATGTAACATCCTGTCTGTTAGATATCTACTGGAGAACATACCACAGTGATGTAACATCCTGTCTGTTAGATATCTACTGGAGAACATACCAAGGTGATGTAACATCCTGTCTGTTAGCTAACTACTGGAGAACATACCACAGTGATGTAACATCCTGTCTGTTAGATATCTACTGGAGAACATACCACAGTGATGTAACATCCTGTCTGTTAGATATCTACTGGAGAACATACCAAGGTGATGTAACATCCTGTCTGTTAGCTACCTACTGGAGAACATACCACAGTGATGTAACATCCTGTCTGTTAGCTAACTACTGGAGAACATACCACAGTGATGTAACATCCTGTCTGTTAGCTATCTACTGGAGAACATACCACAGTGATGTAACATCCTGTCTGTTAGCTAACTACTGGAGAACATACCACAGTGATGTAACATCCTGTCTGTTAGATATCTACTGGAGAACATACCAAGGTGATGTAACATCCTGTCTGTTAGCTACCTACTGGAGAACATACCACAGTGATGTAACATCCTGTCTGTTAGCTAACTACTTGAGAACATACCACAGTGATGTAACATCCTGTTGTTATTTGGTAACTGTATTACAACTTACTATGATTTATTACTAGTTTACACTATTTCAGCATCCACATGTTGCTATGCTTTTACACTCAAAACATTATTCTGAAAAGCCTCTGTGACAGGCTAGGCAATACCTTGTTACCTAAAAGGCTTAAAAGAGGAACACGCCCTCACCTTAGAGAGTCTTTTTATGTCTCTGTTTGGTTTGGTCAGGGTGTGATTTGGGGTGGGCATTCTGTTTTGTTTTCTAGGATTTTGTGTTTCTATGTGTCTATGTTTTGGCTGGGTATGGTTCTCAATCAGGGGCAGCTGTTTATTGTTGTCTCTGATTGAGAACCATACTTAGGTAGCTTTTCCCTCCTTTGTTTAGTGGCACTAAAGCCCTTAAGCTTCACAGTCGTTTTGTTTATTGTTTTGTTGGCGTCATTTTAAACAAAGGAAAAAATGCTGCGCTTTGGTCCAGTTCTTTCGACGGTCGTGACACTGAGAGATAAATAGTTATACAAATACTGCAGAGCTCTAGAAAACAATACAACAGTAAATGTTTGGAGAGGATAGGAAGTGCAGGTTATGGATTACATGAATAATGAATTGGTACAGAAAATGCATAACATTACATCACAATAATAGTTTACAATTGGCTCATTCGTCCCCCTCCTCTCCCCTGTAACTATTCCCCAAGACCGTTGTAAATGAGAATGTGTTCTCAGTCAATTTAACTAGTAAAATAAGGGTAAAAAATTTGGACAGAATGAACCGGTCTCAACTACAGCACTAGTAGCACCTGGTCTGCCTCCCAAATAGACCCCTATTCCCTACATAGTTCACAACTTTTTTGGGCCCTGGTCATAGTAGTGTACTAATCAGGGAAAAGGCCGCCATTTGAGATACAGACCCTGTTTAGTAGAGAGCCTCCGGTCATTTTAACGGAGTCCTGTAATCAACAGGAGAGGTTTAATCACAGTTCTTCTGACTCAATCCACTCATCCCCGAGAGAGTGTCTTCTTGCTGGAGAAGTTTACACAATTGATATTCTAATGTACTACTAAACTTCAAAGATGTAGTTTTGACGGTATCGAAAACCCCGGTATACGAAGTATACCGCTCAAGCTTGCATCCCAAATTGCACCCTATCCCCTGTGGGCCCTGACCAGGAAATGGGGTGTCATTTGGGATTCAGCCAATGGGATGAAAGGAGTCTCATTACACTGTCACATGGTAATATAAACTAGGTTAAAAGAGAGAAAGGCTGTTTGGTGTTAGCTAGGCAATGCACGCAAGGATATACATGCCAATAGAATAGTTACAAATCTAATGTCAATCTCTAATATTGTATTGCGTCACTGGCGAGAGAGGGAGAGAGAGGGAGAGAGAGAGAGAGAGAGAGAGAGAAGAGAGAGAGAGATCCTCTGCCAAGGTCTGCCACTGAGCAGTCTCTGATCAACACATACAAATCATTGAGCCTTTCCTCTGGCAGACTCGACAGACTCCCTTCATATATGTTGATAGGAGTAGAGGAGAGGAGAGGAGAGGAGAGGAGAGGAGAGGAGAGGAGAGGAGAGGAGAGGAGAGGAGAGGAGAGGAGAGGAGAGGAGAGGAGAGGAGAGGAGAGGAGAGGAGAGGAGAGGAGAGGAGAGGAGAGGAGAGGAGAGGAGAGGAGAGGAGAGGAGAGGAGAGGAGAGGAGAGGGAGATCTGGTCTGATCTGGTTCTATGGCTCTGGGGGACAAGAAACAGTTATGGGAATACAGGGATGGACCTGAGTACTCCTGTCTGTCTTTATGGCTTTTTCCTTCACCGGGAGAAATGGCATGTCTGTATGTTCTCTGTACTGGCATACAGAGGAAATAAGGTACAGTGGGGCAAAAAAGTATTTAGTCAGCCACCAATTGTGCAAGTTCTTCCACTTAAAAATATGAGAGAGGCCTGTAATTTTCATCATAGGTACACTTAAACTATGACAGACAAAATAAGATTTAAAAAATCCAGAAAATCACATTGTAGGATTTTTCATGAATTTATTTGCAAATTATGGTGGAAAATAAGTATTTGGTCAATAATAAAAGTTTATCTCAATACTTTGTTATATACCCTTTGTTGGCAATGACAGAGGTTAAACGTTTTCTGCAAGTCTTCACAAGATTTTCCCACACTGTATATAAGTATCGTCAATATATCTCTGTTATAAATCTTTTTCAATTCGTAACTGTCATGTAAAGGAAGAAGGCAACCTTTAGGCTGACAAATGAAGCTGCTTAGGGTTACAGGTTACTGTTTAATTTGCTCCATGAACGTCCCCATGAACGTCTCCCTGAACGTCTCCATGAACGTCTCCCTGAACGTCTCCATGAACGTCCCCATGAACGTCTCCCTGAACGTCTCCATGAACGTCCCCATGAACGTCTCCATGAACGTCTCCATGAACGTCTCCATGAACGTCTCCCTGAACGTCTCCATGAACGTCTCCATGAACGTCTCCATGAACGTCCCCATGAACGTCTCCATGAACGTCCCCATGAACGTCTCCATGAGCGTCCCCATGAACGTCCCCATGAACGTCTCCATGAACGTCTCCATGAACGTTTCCCTGAACGTCCCCCATGAACGTCCCCATGAACGTCTCCATGAACGTCTCCCTGAACGTCTCCATGA
Organism: Oncorhynchus kisutch; assembly: GCF_002021735.2. Classification (NCBI taxonomy): domain Eukaryota; kingdom Metazoa; phylum Chordata; class Actinopteri; order Salmoniformes; family Salmonidae; genus Oncorhynchus; species Oncorhynchus kisutch. The sequence goes on along the minus strand of NC_034185.2, from coordinate 5,069,521 downwards.
ACGTCTCCATGAACGTCCCCATGAACGTCCCCATGAACGTCCCCATGAACGTCCCCATGAACGTCTCCATGGACGTCCCCATGAATGTCCCCATGAACGTCTCCATGAACGTCTCCATGAACGTCTCCATGAACGTCTTCATGAAAGTCTCCATGAACGTCTCCATGAATTTATACGGTAGGCTCCAATGTATGTTTCATTTTTAAAGGAGGCCATTTTCCCAGCTACATTTCCATGGAGAGGTGACTGGATATTTGCAGGCTGATAAAGTGGTCCCTTTAAAAAGATATATGTTTTACACACACTTCACTGCATATCAACTTTTTATTGAAGGCGGGCGGACTCCATTTCTCTTTGTAATGGAGATAGAAGATGTGGTGTGTTAATAAAACTCTACTGTCATAAACTGACTGTGTTGAAGAGAGTTGGTCAAAAATAACACGAAAAATCTAATAAAATCTAATTGATTTATAAAGCCCTTCTTACATCAGCTGTTATCTCAAAGTGCTGTACAGAAACCCAGCCAACCCATTAAGAAATGTGCTTATTCTGGGGGCCCCTCCCTCTATAGATATAACCATATAACTTCAACCAGGGGCCCATTAAGAAAAGTCCTTATGATGGGGCCCCCCTCCCTTCATAGATAGAACTATATAACTTCCACCGGGGGCCCATTAAGAAATGTGCTTATGATGGGGCCCCCTCCCTCCATAGATATAACCATATAACTTCCACCGGGGGCCCATTAAGAAATGTCCTTATGATGGGGCCCCCCTCCCTTCATAGATAGAACTATATAACTTCCACCGGGGGCCCATTAAGAAATGTCCTTATGATGGGGCCCCCCTCCCTTCATAGATAGAACTATAGAACTTCCACCGGGGGCCCATTAAGAAATGTCCTTATGATGGGGCCCCCTCCCTCCATAGATATAACCATATAACTTCCAGCAGGGGCCCATTAAGAAATGTGCTTATGATGGGGCCCCCTCCCTCCATAGATATAACCATATAACTTCCACCGGGGGCCCATTAAGAAATGTCCTTATGATGGGACCCCCCTCCCTTCATAGATAGAACTATAGAACTTCCACCGGGGGCCCATTAAGAAATGTCCTTATGATGGGGCCCCCTCCCTCCATAGATATAACCATTTAACTTCCAGCAGGGGCCCATTAAGAAATGTGCTTATGACGGGCCCCCCCTCCTCCAGGATATGTCCCTTGGAACCGGAATGGCACAGTGATTTAGACTGAGTCACAAATTAGGCTTGGGCAGTATCCAGATTCTCATAATTTCATACTGACCTTGTGCCATACAGGGATATTCGTAATACCAGCACAGAACACAAGGGGCGCTGTTTTCAAATCCCCACTGATACTCTGTAATCTGAAGGTTAGCAATGCTAACAAGTACATGTACAATCCCGTAGAGAATGCTAGCTAAATGCTAATGACTGCATTGCAAACATTTTGTACAATTTTTTGACCTAAACTATACAAGTAACTAAAAAATGATACTCACTTTTTTCTGCACGCACAAAACAAATAATTGCCAACATGGCTTTGTATCTTGGAGGGGATTCTCTGCTGTTACCAGGGCTGTTTTCATGTTATCCAGAGCATTGGTGACTGTAACTGTGCTGCTGGCAACAATTTAATTACGTGGTATCCAATTGTTTTTAGTAGCTACTATCTTGTCTCATCACTACAACTCCCGTACGGGCTCGGGAGAGACGTGCGTCCTCCGATACACAACCCAACCAAGCCGCACTGCTTCTTAACACAGCGTGCATCCAACCTGGAGGCCAGCAGCACCAATGTGTCGGAGGAAACACCGTGCAACCTTGGACCTCCCGGTCACGGCCGGTTACGACAGAGTCTGGGCGCAAACCCAGAGTCTCTGATGGCACAGCTGGCGCAGCAGTACAGTGCCCTTAACCACTGCGCCACCCGGGAGGCCCCAGAAGCCCCTAATTATGTTTTTTTTTGGCGACGTTCACTGACACCGGCCGTATTCAACCGGTGTAGAGCTTTCGTAAATTCATCAGTTATTCTCCACTCAGACACACTCAGACGAGAGTGCTCTGAAATCGGAGTAGATAACCAGAGCTTCTTTACGGACGCTCCCAGAGGAGTATGGTTGATCTGAGCGTTCTGACCTAACAGCAGTCAAGCACCCAAGCTAACGTTGGCTAGCTTGCTAACTACTTTCAGACACAAATGAGAGAACAGCTCACTGACCATTTTACTCACCCTAGCAGAGCTGGTTAGGCTGTTGTCATGTTATCCAGAGCGTTGGTGACAGTAACTGTGCTGCTGGCAAGAATTGAATTACAATTTTTTGCCAACGTTTACTGACACCGGCCGTATTCAACGGGTGTTGAGTGTTCATAAATTCATCAGTTATTCTGCGCTCTGGCACACTCAGACGAGAGTGCTCTGAAGTTAGAGTAGATAGACAATTCACTCTGGCTATCGACAGTTGTCGCAGTGACATCATGAACATTCTATTGAAATGGTTACTTGCATAGTGGAGTCTTTTATTTAGCTAGCTAGCTAAACAATGAACCCTAATCCTAACTCATAATGTTACTGGTCTGCATGAATCTGCAGGTAGCTAACCAACCACGTTAGCTAGCTAGCATTAGACTATAACTAGCAATGCAAATGGCTCTGAGATACAAATAATATAACTACACAGATCATACACGTAATGTTAGCTAGCAAGCCAGCCAGCTAACGTTAGCTAGCTAGCTAAAAGTACACTTTAACTTGAAATGAAAACAACTTTCTAAACGTGTAACATCTGAAATTGTAGCTAGCTAGACTATCTTACCCGTATACAAGGATGGACGCTTCTCCCTCTCTGTCACGGTTGCCATGGTTGCCCTTAGTTTGAGGATGTCATCCAGAGACAGGTGTTTTATACAACAGCGTGTTCTCTTTTCTCCTTAGCTATCATACTCTAATTCCACTGATTTCAAAACTCGGTCCTCCAAAAAGTGGAGAGCAACATTTATGCACTTCTACTACGTGATATCTTTTTTATTTTTTATTGACAGGTTAGAATGGATTACCTACACATACTGACCAGCTCATGTTATAGACAGAAGTGTGCTACATGGCGTGCTACCAATCCGAACTCATCTCTCTGCATGTCCAGCCCACTCATTATCTCAGCCAATCCTTTAAAAAACTATTTTTTTTATTTTTTTTTATTCAACTGCCTCTCCTGTGATGTAGTGACACGCGACATACGCCTAGTTTCCGTAAAAACAAGTCACAATTAGCAAACCAATTGCACAACTGCAGAGCATTTAGCACATTTTAAACAGTTAACTTAATAGTTACAAGATATCTGGCTAGCAAACATTTAGCTGTGAATTCTATACTGTATTGAAAAACCATCCCGTGGCTTTTTCAGATAGCCCGGTATAATGTATATACTGTATATGCGGTATATCGCCCAAGCTTATCCCAAATTGCACCCTATATCCTGAACAGAGAATAGGGTGCAATTTGGCATGCAGGCTGTGTGTCTATGTGATGAAAGGAATCTCATTACACTATCACATGGAAATACAAATTAAGTTATAGAGAGAAAGGCTGTTTGGTGTTAGCTAGGCAATTCACGCAAGGATATACATGCCAATAGAATAGTTACAAATCTAATGGCAATCTCTAATACTGTATTGCGTCACTGGCAGGAGAGAGAGGAGAGAGAGAGTAGAGAGAAGAGAGGAGAGGAGAGAGGAGAGGAGAGAGAGATAGGAGAGAGGAGAGAGAAGAGAGAGAGAGAGGGAGAGTAGAGAGAAGAGAGAGAGAGGAGAGAGAGAGGAGAGAGGAGAGAGAGGAGAGAGAGGGAGAGTAGAGAAAAGAGAGAGAGAGTGAGAGAGAGAGAGAGAGAGATAGGAGAGAGAAAAGAGAGAGAGAGAGGAGAGGAGAGAGAGATATGAGAGAGGAGAGAGAAGAGAGAGGGAGAGTAGAGAGAAGAGAGAGAGAGGAGAGAGGAGAGAGAGAGAGAGAGAGAGTAGAGAAAAGAGAGAGAGAGAGAGAGATAGGAGAGAGAAGAGAGAGAAGAGAGAGAGAGATCCTCTGCCAAGGTCAGGAGTGAACTGACCCCAGGTCTGACAACAACTCACTGTGCGGTTGCCTGTATTTCTACTGCGAGTAAAGCCATGGGCTTTAATGTTACTAAATAGTTTATATAGTTACAAATCTAATGGCATGTTTTGGAAAAGACTTGGCAATACACTGGGTTTACTCCACTCTAGTCTCTTTAATACTGAATCGCTTCACTGGCAGTTTTATACATCTGAACATGTTCTCTCTCAATCCGTTCGTCAGTGGTGCCATTACTTACAGGGTTCAGTGTTTCAAATGGTGATGCATTTAAAGTAAAATACTGCCATTTAGAATGGCCATTCACAGATCTGCTGACACATCTTGGCATGAAGAGAGAGAGAGAGAAAGAGGGAGAGAGATAGAGAGAGTGGTAGAGGGAGAGAGATGAGAGAGTGATAGAGGGAGAGGGAGAGAGAGAGGGAGAGAGATTGCCTCCACCTTGGTTCCTTACTGAAACAACTGTGCTCCTCTCCGCTTTCCAAGCCGAGCTGCCGCCCCTGCCAGGAAGGGAGAGAAAGAGAGAGAGGGGGGGGGGGGGAGATGGAGAGATTGAAGCCTGTGACGGGAACATTAACTGTGGGACCGTTCCCTATATAAGAGATCACAGAAGAATACAAAACAATTCTGTCGTTATGTTGTGGTTCTGAATCTACATTTTTTTGGTCCTGTGGTAACCTGGAATTCAAACAGAATATGGCTGCGTTGTTTCATTCAACACTCTTTAAAATACTGTTTTTCCTCCCTCCCTTCCTCCCTAAAGTCCAATACCAGATTACTTTTCTCCTGTCTGACCTTTTCTCTCAGTGTGCAGGTGAACTACAGAAACTAAGAGAAAAGGCTCTAATCTGACTCCTCTAGGAGGCTCTAGACCTACTAGCTCCTTAGGAGAACAGGCTCTAATCTGACTCTTAGACCTACTAGCTCCTTAGGAGAACAGGCTCTAATCTGATTCTTAGACCTACTAGCTCCTTATGAGAACAGGCTCTAATCTGACTCTTAGACCTACTAGCTCCTTAGGAGAACAGGCTCTAATCCGACTCTTAGACCTAAGAGCTCCTTAGGAGAACAGGCTCTAATCTGACTCTTAGACCTGCTAGCTCCTTAGGAGAACAGGCTCTAATCTGACTCTTAGACCTGCTAGCTCCTTAGGCAAACAGGCTCCAATCTGACTCTTAGACCTACTAGCCTCTTAGGAGAACAGGCTTTAATCTGACTCTTAGACCTACTAGCTCTTTAGGCAAACAGGCTCTAATCTGACTCTTAGACCTACTAGCCTCTTAGGAGAACAGGCTTTAATCTGACTCTTAGACCTACTAGCTCTTTAGGCAAACAGGCTCTAATCTGACTCTTAGACCTACTAGCTCCTTAGGAGAACAGGCTCTAATCTGACTCTTAGACCTACTAGCTCATTAGGCAAACAGGCTCTAATCTGACTCTTAGACCTACTAGCTCCTTAGGAGAACAGGCTCTAATCTGACTCTTAGACCTACAAACTCCTTAGGAGAACAGGCTCTAATCTGACTCTTAGACCTGCTAGCTCCTTAGGAGAACAGGCTCTAATCTGACTCTTAGACCTACTAGCTCTTTAGGAGAACAGGCTCTAATCTGATTCTTAGACCTACTAGCTCCTTAGGCAAACAGGCTCTAATCTGACTCTTAGACATACTAGCTCCTTAGGCAAACAGGCTCTAATCTGAATATTAGACCTGCTAGCTCCTTAGGCAAACAGGCTCTAATCTGACTCTTAGACCTACTAGCTCCTTAGGAGAACAGGCTCTAATCTGACTCTTAGACCTACTAGCTCCTTAGGCAAGCAGGCTCTAATCTGACTCTTAGACCTGCTAGCTCCTTAGGCAAACAGGCTCTAATCTGACTCTTAGACCTGCTAGCTCCTTAGGCAAGCAGGCTCTAATCTGACTCTTAGACCTGCTAGCTCCTTAGGAAAACAGGCTCTAATCTGACTCTTAGACCTACTAGCTCCTTAGGCAAGCAGGCTCTAATCTGACTCTTAGACCTGCTAGCTCCTTAGGCAAACAGGCTCTAATCTGACTCTTAGACCTGCTAGCTCCTTAGGCAAACAGGCTCTAATCTGACTCTTAGACCTGCTAGCTCCTTATTGCAAACAGGCTCTAATCTGACTCTTAGACCTACTAGCTCCTTAGGCAAGCAGGCTCTAATCTGACTCTTAGACCTGCTAGCTCCTTAGGCAAACAGGCTCTAATCCGACTCTTAGATTTAGCTCTTTAGGAGAACAGGCTCTAATCTGACTCTTAGACCTACTAGCTCCTTAGGAGAACAGGCTCTAATCTGACTCTTAGACCTACTAGCTCTTTAGGAGAACAGGCTCTAATCTGAGTCTTAGACCTGCTAGCTCTTTAGGAGAACAGGCTCTAATCTGACTCTTAGACCTACTAGCTCCTTAGGCAAGCAGGCTCTAATCTGACTCTTAGACCTGCTAGCTCCTTAGGCAAACAGGCTCTAATCTGACTCTTAGACCTACTAGCTCCTTAGGAGAACAGGCTCTAATCTGACTCTTAGACCTACTAGCTCCTTAGGCAAGCAGGCTCTAATCTGACTCTTAGACCTGCTAGCTCCTTAGGCAAACAGGCTCTAATCTGACTCTTAGACCTGCTAGCTCCTTAGGCAAACAGGCTCTAATCTGATTCTTAGACCTACTAGCTCTTTAGGAGAACAGGCTCTAATCTGACTCTTAGACCTACTAGCTCCTTAGGAGAACAGGCTCTAATTTGACTCTTAGACCTACTAGCTCCTTAGGCAAACAGGCTCTAATCTGACTCTTAGACCTGCTAGCTCCTTAGGCAAACAGGCTCTAATCTGACTCTTAGACCTGCTAGCTCCTTAGGCAAACAGGCTCTAATCTGACTCTTAGACCTGCTAGCTCCTTAGGCAAACAGGCTCTAATCTGACTCTTAGACCTGCTAGCTCCTTAGGCAAACAGGCTCTAATCCGACTCTTAGATTTAGCTCTTTAGGAGAACAGGCTCTAATCCGACTCTTAGACCTGCTAGCTCCTTAGGCAAACAGGCTCTAATCCGACTCTTAGATTTAGCTCTTTAGGAGAACAGGCTCTAATCCGACTCTTAGATTTAGCTCTTTAGGAGAACAGGCTCTAATCCGACTCTTAGATTTAGCTCTTTAGGAGAACAGGCTCTAATCCGACTCTTAGATTTAGCTCTTTAGGAGAACAGGCTCTAATCCGACTCTTAGATTTAGCTCTTTAGGAGAACAGGCTCTAATCCGACTCTTAGATTTAGCTCTTTAGGAGAACAGGCTCTAATCCGACTCTTAGATTTAGCTCTTTAGGAGAACAGGCTCTAATCCGACTCTTAGATTTAGCTCTTTAGGAGAACAGGCTCTAATCCGACTCTTAGATTTAGCTCTTTAGGAGAACAGGCTCTAATCCGACTCTTAGATTTAGCTCTTTAGGAGAACAGGCTCTAATCCGACTCTTAGATTTAGCTCTTTAGGAGAACAGGCTCTAATCCGACTCTTAGATTTAGCTCTTTAGGAGAACAGGCTCTAATCCGACTCTTAGATTTAGCTCTTTAGGAGAACAGGGCAAATAAAGGAAAGTTAAATAAAAAAAAGCACTTCAATTGCAGTTGATAGCAGTCAGTTAACACTTCATTCCTCAGAATTGTACCCTCCTGAACCTACATTTCAGTCCTTTACAATAAACCAACCTGCAGCAACAATACGTCAAGCCAAGGACATGAATCTAGAAGACAATCGTAAGATAGTGCCATGTGCCATCGAACATGATATGACAGGTGAGCTATCAGATTGACCAGTAAGAGGTCAGAGGCCAGAGGTGAGGAGTGATGACTGTATTTGACCGAGACCCTGGATCATAAACTCCCATAAATCATGTCACATGACGAACTAGCAGTTATCACCCCACTGAATAGCAGTTATCACCCCACTGAATAGCAGTTATCACCCCACTGAATCTGACCTGACACTGAATAGCAGTTATCACCCCACTGAATAGCAGTTATCACCCCACTGAATCTGACCTGACACTGAATAGCAGTTATCACCCCACTGAATAGCAGTTATCACCCCACTGAATAGCAGTCATCACCCCACTGAACAGCAGTTATCACCCCACTGAATAGCAGTTATCACCCCACTGAATAGCAGTTATCACCCCACTGAATAACAGTTATCAACCCACTGAATAGCAGTTATCACCCCACTGAATCTGACCTGACACTGAATAGCAGTTATCACCCCAGTGAATCTGACCTGACACTGAATAGCAGTTATCACCCCACTGAATAGCAGTTATCACCCCACTGAATAGCAGTTATCACCCCACTGAATAGCAGTTATCACCCCACTGAATAACAGTTATCAACCCACTGAATAGCAGTTATCACTGATTCTGACCTGACACTGAATAGTAGTTATCACTGAATCGGACCTGACACTGAATAGCAGTTATCACTGAATCTGTCCTCATACTAACAGAGACAAGTGGGCAAACGTTTACTGCAAGAATTGGACTGAGGTGATGCCTTTTTAGCCTAAAACATTGTACATTGTTATTTTCAATGTAATTACCTGATATTCATGATGAAACACACGCTTATTTCTCCACACTACCAAGGCTTTTGTGGGGAGAAAACCTCAATGTCATACGAAGGACTTTCTTTTATAGGATAAGAGTTAGAAACAGACCATCGGCACAGAACGAAAGGATGGGAGGGAGAAGGAATGAGAGAGATAAGAAAGAAAGGAAACATTTTAAACTAATTTCTGCCTCCTCCCTCTGTGCCATTGCTCTGCTTCTCTGCCCTACACTATAAAACAGGGTCCTTTGGAGTTTGACATTTATAACCTGGTTATGGTGGAAGCACATCATAACCCTGTGTGACTAATTTGTTTTCTTCAGCCATGGCTAACTGATGACCATTTATTCATGGATAACTGGAGATAATGTATTCGTTGTTAACTGGAGATAATGTATGCATGGTTAACTGGAGATAATATATGCACGGTTAACTGGAGATAATGTATCCGTGGTTAACTGTAGATAATGTATCCATGGTTATGGGAGAAAATGTATTCATAGTTACCGGAGATACTGTATGCGTGGTTACTGAAGATAATGTGTTCGTGGGTAACTGGAGATAATGTGTTCATGGGTAACTGGAGATAATGTGGTCATGGGTAACTGGAGATAATGTGTTCATGGTTAACAGATTCTAATTTATTCGTGGATAACTGAAGTTAATGTATTCATGGGTAACTGGAGATAATGTGTTCATGGTTAACAGATGATAATCGACTAATTTCTAACTGAAGATAATGTATGCATGGCTAACTGGAGATAATGTGTTCATGGTTAACAGATGATAATCGACTAATTTCTAACTGAAGATAATGTATGCATGGCTAACTGGAGATAATGCATTCATTGTTAACTGAAGGTAATGTATTCATGGATAAATGAAAATAATGTGTTCATGGTTACTGGAGATAATGCGATCATTGATAACTGGAGATAATGTTTTCATGGATAACTGGAGATAATGTATTCATGGTTACAGCAGAGTACGTGTTCATGGCTGACTGATGACAATGTATTAATGGATAACTGGAGATAATGTGTGTATGAATGGTTACTGGAGATCATGTATTCATGGCTAACTGGAGGTAATGTATTCATGTTCAACTATAGATAATGTATCCATGTCTAACTGAAGATAATGTATCCATGTCTAACTATAGATAATGTATTCAGAAAGGAAGAGGAGTGTCCATGCTCTGGTGATTCTGAATGGAATAAAACACATGGGGCTGAATAGATGGAATCCAATTGATTCAGTCATTTCTATGTTTTAATTTCCTGGTCCTCTTAAAGACAGCAGAGCTGGTAATAGCAGGTAAATTGATGTCTCACTGGGTGGAATGTGCTGTTTAGTGACGATGCCTCTAATTCCTGCTGGGAAAGAGAAGAAAGGCCATCTGCTTGTCCTTAGAATGCAATGATGATTAAAGTTGTTAATAAACACAAGAGAGAGAAAAATACAAAGGGAGGGAGGGAGGGAGGGAGGGGGGAGGGGGGGAGGGGGGGAGGGGGGGAGGGAGGGAGGGAGGGAGGGAGGGAGGGAGGGAGGGGTGGCTGTTCAGAAGTAATGAACAAATCCATTTTTCTTGTTTTTCAGTTCTTGTATATTATTTAATGTCTAGTATTGGTATGAATGTTGGCTAAGGTCCTGCTTAGTATTGGAACCCAGGTGTGCCTCGAACATGGTGGGTCATTGAGGTTTAACACAGAAGGAGAGGAGACTGTTTAGAAGTAATCAGGAAAAAAATGCTACTTCTGTTTCAGTGTTTTATATAATGTTGTTTCTAGTGCTGGTATGGCTGCTTGTTGGTGACTGGCTGGCTGGCTGATGGCTGGCTGGTGACTGGCTGGTGGCTGGCTGGTGGGTTGTGGCTGTCTGGTTGGCTGGCTGGTTGGCTGGGTGGTGGCTGGCTGGTGGGTTGTGGCTGTCTGGTTGGCTGGCTGGTTGGCTGGGTGGTGGCTGGCTGGTTGGCTGGCTGGCTGGTGGCTGGCTGGCTGGTGGGTTGTGGCTGTCTGGTTGGCTGGCTGGTTGGCTGGGTGGTGGCTGGCTGGTTGGCTGGCTGGCTGGCTGGTGGCTGGCTGGCTGGTGGGTTGTGGCTGTCTGGTTGGCTGGCTGGTTGGCTGGGTGGTGGCTGGCTGGCTGGCTGGCTGGTGGCTAGCTGGCTGGCTGGTTGGCTGGGGGTGGCTGGCTGGTGGCTGAATGTTGGCTGGTGGCTGGTTGGTGGCTAGCTGGTGGCTGGTTGGCTGGCTGGTGGCTGGCTGGTGGGTTGTGGTTGTCTGGCTGGCTGGATGGTGGATGGCTGGTTGACTGGTGGCTGGATGGTGGCTGGCTGGTGGGTTGTGGTTGTCTGGCTAGCTGGATGGTGGATGGCTGGTTGACTGGTGGCTGGATGGTGGCTGGCTGGTGGGTTGTGGATGTCTGGCTGGCTGGATGGTGGATGGCTGGTTGGCTGGGTGGTGGCTGGCTGGTTGGTTGGCTGGTTGGCTGGTGGCTGGCTGGTGGGTTGTGGCTGTCTGGTTGGCTGGCTGGTTGGCTGGGTGGTGGCTAGCTGGCTGGCTGGTTGGCTGGGGGTGGCTGGCTGGTGGCTGAATGTTGGCTGGTGGCTGGTTGGTGGCTAGCTGGTGGCTGGTTGGCTGGCTGGTGGCTGGCTGGCTGGTGGGTTGTGGTTGTCTGGCTGGCTGGCTGGATGGTGGATGGCTGGTTGACTGGTGGCTGGATGGTGGCTGGCTGGCTGGTTTCTGGCTGGCTGGCTGGCTGGCTTGCTGGCTGGCCTGCTGGCTGGTGGCTGGCTGGTGGGTTGTGGTTGTCTGGCTGGCTGGCTGGCTTTGATGGTGGATGGCTGGATGGTGGATGGCTGACTTGCTGGATGGTGGATGGCTGGATGGTGGATGGCTGGCTGGCTGTTGACTTGCGGCTGGCAGGTGGCTGGTTGGTAGTTACATTACATCACATTATTTAGTGGTAGTTATAGAACATTATATAGTGGTAGTTACAGAACCTTACATTATATAGTGGTAGTTACATTACATTATATAGTGGAACTTACAGAACATTATATAGTGGTAGTTACATTACATTACATTATATAGTGGTAGTTACATTACATTATATAGTGGTAGTTGTAGAACATTATATAGTGGTAGTTACATTACATTATATAGTGGTAGTTAGAGAACATTACATTATATAGTGGTAGTTACATCACATTATATAGTGGTAGTTACATTACATTATATAGTGGTAGTTAGAGAACATTACATTATATAGTGGTAGTTACATCACATTATATAGTGGTAGTTACATTACATTATATAGTGGTAGTTATAGAACATTATATAGTGGTAGTTACATTACATTATATAGTGGTAGTTACATTACATTATATAGTGGTAGTTACAGAACATTATATAGTGGTAGTTATAGAACATTATATAGTGGTAGTTACATTACATTATATAGTGGTAGTTACATTACATTATATAGTGGTAGTTACATTACATTATATAGTGGTAGTTACAGAACCTTACATTATATAGTGGTAGTTACATTACATCACATTATATAGTGGTAGTTACATTACATTATATAGTGGTAGTTATAGAACATTATATTATATAGTGGTAGTTACAGAACATTATATAGTGGTAGTTACAGAACATTATATAGTGGTAGTTACAGAACATTATATAGTGGTAGTTATAGAACATTATATAGTGGTAGTTACATTACATTATATAGTGGTAGTTACATTACATTATATAGTGGTAGTTACATTACATTATATAGTGGTAGTTACATTACATTATATAGTGGTAGTTACAGAACCTTACATTATATAGTGGTAGTTACATTACATCACATTATATAGTGGTAGTTATATTACATTATATAGTGGTAGTTAGAGAACATTACATTATATAGTGGTAGTTACATTACATTATATAGTGGTAGTTAGAGAACATTACATTATATAGTGGTAGTTACATTACATTATATAGTGGTAGTTAGAGAACATTACATTATATAGTGGTAGTTACATTACATTATATAGTGGTAGTTAGAGAACATTACATTATATAGTGGTAGTTACATTACATTATATAGTGGTAGTTATAGAACATTATATAGTGGTAGTTACATTACATTATATAGTGGTAGTTACATTACATTATATAGTGGTAGTTACATTACATCACATTATATAGTGGTAGTTATATTACATTATATAGTGGTAGTTAGAGAACATTACATTATATAGTGGTAGTTACAGAACATTACATTATATAGTGGTAGTTACATTACATTATATAGTGGTAGTTAGAGAACATTACATTATATAGTGGTAGTTACATTACATTATATAGTGGTAGTTACATTACATTATATAGTGGTAGTTATAGAACATTATATAGTGGTAGTTACATTACATTATATAGTGGTAGTTACATTACATTATATAGTGGTAGTTACATTACATTATATAGTGGTAGTTACATTACATTATATAGTGGTAGTTACATTACATTATATAGTGGTAGTTATAGAACATTACATTATATAGTGGTAGTTACATTACATTATATAGTGGTAGTTATAGAACATTATATTATATAGTGGTAGTTACATTACATCACATTATATAGTGGTAGTTATAGAACATTATATAGTGGTAGTTACATTACATTATATAGTGGTAGTTACATTACATCACATTATATAGTGGTAGTTACATTACATTATATAGTGGTAGTTACATTACATTATATAGTGGTAGTTACATTACATCACATTATATAGTGGTAGTTACATTACATTATATAGTGGTAGCTACATTACATTATATAGTGGTAGTTACATTACATTATATAGTGGTAGTTATAGAACATTATATAGTGGTAGTTACAGAACATTATATTATATAGTGGTAGTTACATTACATTATATAGTGGTAGTTACATTACATCACATTATATAGTGGTAGTTACATTACATTATATAGTGGTAGTTACATTACATTATATAGTGGAACTTACAGAACATTATATGCTGGTAGTGTCATGACTTCTGCCGACATCGGTCCCTCTCCTTGTTCAGGCGGTGGTCGACGTCACCGGCCTTCTGGCCATCGCCGATCCGCTTTTAATTTTCCATTTGTTTTGTCTTTTTTTTCCACACCTAGTTTCAATCCCCCAATTACTTGTTCATTATTTAACCCTCTGTTCCCCCATGTTTATTTGTGAGTGATTGTTTGTTATGTAGTAGGGCCATTTATGTGGACTCTCTTTTTTGTGTCGCGTTTATTATTATGTTGAGCAAAGTACGTTTATTTACTGATATCTGCTGTCCTGCGCCTGACTCCTCTACACCAGCCACACACAGACCTCATTACAGGTCGTTACAGGACATTACATGATATAGTGTTAGTTGAATGTTATGAATCAAGAAGACAAAAAAAAGAACATACACTGCAATACATCCAATACTAACTTCAATTGTGACAATAAACAAACCTTATTTCAATTACAAATTTGATTATCATTGGCTAGGTGTGAATTTCAGCTCTGCTCATTGATCTTACAGAAGTGAGTGAGTTACATATTCTGTATTCAAGGCAGAGCTCTAATTCTCATCACTGCTGTGCAAGTACAAAGTTAAGATAACAGACACATTTCCCCTCCTAATTGCTCCTTCATATTAATCTATCTGCTGTTTTGTACCTTTAGGGGAAATTGAGCTGCGTACAGGAGGACAGGAGTCCCAGTCTAAACATCTGTCTGGGCTGCTGTGTAGGTTGGGGTACTATGGGGGGGCTCTATGCGACCCAGTCCGTCTGTCTGGGTTGTTGTGTAAGTTGGGGTACTCTGGGGGGATGGGGGAGCAACTTCACAACATGGTAGGAACCGAGGTGGTTGTTGAACATGATGACAGTACTAATTCTATACTAGGAGTAGAGGTGGTTGTTGAACATGATGACAGTACTAATTATATTCTAGGAGTAGAGGTGGTTGTTGAACATGATGACAGTACTAATTCTATTCTAAGAGTAGAGGTGGTTGTGGAACATGATGACAGTACTAATTCTATTCTAGGAGTAGAGGTGGTTGTTAAACATGATGACAGTACTAATTCTATACTAGGAGTAGAGGTGGTTGTTGAACATGATGACAGTACTAATTATATACTAGGAGTAGAGGTGGTTGTTAAACATGATGACAGTACTAATTCTATTCTAGGAGTAGAAGTTGTTGTTGAACATGATGACAGTACTAATTATATTCTAGGAGTAAAGGTGGTTGTTGAACTTGACTCCTTCACATATCCAACAAAATTATATATTATTCTACCCTCAGCTAACAAGTTTGGAGAGCGGTTCCATTTAATTTTTCGAGTCAGGTGTTGAATAATAACTCTATATATAATTGATTCAATTCTGGCCCTATCTTTTGGGTTGAAGTATCCCTTAAATTTTTTTTTTTTTTTACCTTTATTTAACTAGGCAAGTCAGTTAAGAACAAATTCTTATTTTCAATGACGGCCTAGGAACAGTGGGTTAACTGCCTGTTCAGGGGCAGAACGACAGATTTGTACCTTGTCAGCTCGGGGATTTGAACTTGCAACCTTCCGGTTACTAGCCCAACACTCTAACCACTAGGCTACCCTGCCGCCCCAATGACTAGTATTGATTAAAATACATTAATTATAACAGTTTACTCCCATATCCAATATCCTGAAAACATCTCCTCTTGGCCCTTGAGTAAAAACATTGTTTTTTTCTAACGATCTCTCTGCCATTTCTTTGTCAAAACAAGGCTGTCTGTTTTCTGTCTAGTCCCCCGCTTTCTAAAGGCAATGCAAATGAGGCAGTCTGTATACCAATACTTAAAAGTCCATTCAATGAAAGTGGATCAGAGAAACCCTGGGGGCACTTTGTATGTTTATTGGCAATGTTTTACAATTGTATCTTTCTGGAATGTGCAGCCCGGTGCGGGATTCATACAGAATTGATCAGGTTTTTCCATTGATAGCCTCTAAAACAAAGTGAATGGGAATATTGCTGTACTAAGGTCATGGGAAGTGTTTGTCCATTGTGGCTTGCCGTAGGGCGTAATCCATGTAAACATTGTTTTATAACCTGAGGCCTAGGGATGGCAGGGGTCCAGAAGAAAAACAAACACAGGCGAACTTGAATTATACTGACGAACACAACTTTTCTAACCAAGATTTTAAGGGAAATCAGAGGAGAGTAGACATGGAGGAGAGGACAGGAGAAGAGACGTGGAGAGGAGAGGTGAAGAAGGGGAGAGGACAGGAGTAGAGACATGGAGGAGAGGAAAGATGGAGAAGGGGAGAGGACAGGAGAAGAGACATGGAGGAGAAGAGAGGTGGAGAAGGGGAGAGGAAGGAGAAGAGACATGAAGGAGAAGAGAGAAGAGGTGGAGAAGAGGAGAGGACCAGGAAGAAGAGACCGTGAGGAGAAGAGAGGGAGAGGTGGAGAAGAGGAGAAGGACAGGAGAGAGACGTGGGAGGGATAGGAGAGGTGGAGGAGGGGAATAGGGGGGACAGGAGAAGAGATGTGGAGGAGAGGAGAGGTGGAGAAGGGGAGAGGTGGAGAAGGGGAGAGGACAGGAGAGAAAGAGACATGGAGGGAGAGGAAAAGATGGAGAAGATGGAGAATAGAAGGGAGAGGAAAGTAGAAAAGAAAGACGTGGAGGAGAAGAGAGAGAAGAGGTGGAGAAGAGGAGAGGACAGGAGAAAGAGACATGGAGGAGGAGGAGAAGACCAGGAGAAGAGACGTGAAGGAGAGGAGACGTGGAGGAGAGGAGAGGTGGA
>NC_034185.2:5045914-5052868 GCF_002021735.2 Oncorhynchus kisutch | reverse complement strand
ACAGACTAAATGAACCATGGTTGCCACCAAGTGGTGTGAAAAGCAGGGCCCAGATATCGGCTGTCACAACAGTTGTCTTTTCTATCAGTGACACTGAACTCAATAACCTAAAGGAGAGAATGAATAGTCTGGGAGATGGAACCTCTCATTGAATCAACCAGTCTGTCTTGGAGATGGAACCTCTCATTGAATCAACCAGTCTGGGAGATGGAACCTCTCATGAATCAACCAGTCTGGGGAGATGGAATCTTTCATTGAATCAACCAGTCTGTCTGGGAGATGGAACCTCTCATCTAATCAACCAGTCTGGGAGATGGAACCTTTCATTGAATCAACCAGTCTGGGAGATGGAATCTTTCATTGAATCAACCAGTCTGTCTGGGAGATGGAACCTCTCATCTAATCAACCAGTCTGGGAGATGGAACCTCTCATCTAATCAACCAGTGTTTCGGACAGAATAGGGCATGTGGTGAATGAGATCACAGTGAGAGAGAGAAAGGAAGAGAGAGGGAGGATCATGATTTGAGAGAAAGGGGGGATAATGTTTCCGGCTGAAGTGTCATGTCCTCTGTCAGGAGTTGTCAGGGAAACCGCTGATGGCTACGATTGCTGGTTTCAGAGGTGAAGTAAGATCAGTCTATGTTGCTCGTCTCACTGTCTCTCCATCTCCTCATCCCTCCATCTCGCCATCTCTCCATCCCTCCACTCTCTCAGTCCACTGATTATTGCCTGATAAGTGTTTCTCAATCTGATTGAATCACATTTGAGACGACAGATCAACTCCAACCATCACCCACTGTCTCTAGCATTCCCGGTTCGTGGTGATGATGAAGGAGACAGATGAAGAACATAGCAAAGACAGACAGTTTCTGAAGAGGTATGATGCAAAGCAGTAACTGCTTAATGTTGACATATGTTCTGTGATTTCTCCCTGGGGACTCTGTGTGATTATATATATATAAGCAGTTGACCGCAGCCTGTATGTTTACTGTTTATTTCCATTGTTTACTTCCCCTTTTGTTAATCATCCATTTCCCATGCAAACAAAGCCCCTTAAAATCGAATTATAAATTGTAACTGATTTGAAACCGAAAACCAATCACTTTCCATGGTGCCCATGTGGAGTATTGTCATGACAACTAAATTATACAACAACAAAAAATGCAATAAAGACTATTCCCCGAAATATCAATTTTCAAAGAAACAGAAACATAGCAATGCAAGCACCATAAATGAGTTTATTCTGGATGATTTGTACAACTGAAGAGGGATGGAGGGGGAGGTTGTTTTATCATATTCTTTTGTGTAAGTACAGCCAATCAGCCAGCAGTTGCTGACAGCACTCCACTCATCCCTGCTAACTGACAACACTCCACTCATCCCTGCTAACTGACAGCACTCCACTCATCCCTGCTAACTGATGACACTCCACTCATCCCTGCTAACTGATGACACTCCACTCATCCCTACTAACTGACAGCACTCCACTCATCCCTACTAACTGATGACACTCCACTCATCCCTGCTAACTGACAGCACTCCACTCATCCCTGCTAACTGACGACACTCCACTCATCCCTGCTAACTGATGACACTCCACTCATCCCTGCTAACTGACAGCACTCCACTCATCCCTGCTAACTGACGACACTCCACTCATCCCTGCTAACTGACAACACTCCACTCATCCCTACTAACTGACAGCACTCCACTCATCCCTGCTAACTGACAGCACTCCACTCATCCCTGCTAACTGACAGCACTCCACTCATCCCTGCTAACTGACGACACTCCACTCATCCCTGCTAACTGATGACACTCCACTCATCCCTACTAACTGACAGCACTCCACTCATCCCTGCTAACTGACGACACTCCACTCATCACTGCTAACTGATGACACTCCACTCATCCCTGCTAACTGACGACACTCCACTCATCACTGCTAACTGATGACACTCCACTCATCCCTGCTAACTGACGACACTCCACTCATCCATACTAACTGACAGAACTCCACTCATCCCTACTAACTGACAGCACTCCACTCATCCCTCCTAACTGATGACTCTCCACTCATCCCTGCTAACTGACGACACTCCACTCATTCCTACTAACTGACAGCACTCCACTCATCCCTTCTAACTGACAGCAATCCACTCATCCCTGCTAACTGACAGCACTCCACTCATGCCTGCTAACTGACAACACTCCACTCATCCCTGCTAACTGAAAGCACTCCACTCATCCCTGCTAACTGACGACAATCCACTCATCCCTGCTAACTGATGACACTCCACTCATCCCTACTAACTGACAGCACTCCACTCATCCCTGCTAACTGACGACACTCCACTCATCCCTGCTAACTGACAACACTCCACTCATCCCTACTAACTGACAACACTGCACTCATCCCTACTAACTGACAGCACTCCACTCATCCCTGCTAACTGATGACACTCCACTCATCCCTGCTAACTGACAACACTCCACTCATCCCTACTAACTGACAGCACTCCACTCATCCCTGCTAACTGACAGCACTCCACTCATCCCTGCTAACTGACAGCACTCCATTCATCCCTGCTAACTGACAGCACTCCACTCATCCCTGCTAACTGACAACACTCCACTCATCCCTGCTAACTGACAACACTCCACTCATCCCTGCTAACTGACAGCACTCCACTCATCCCTGCTAACTGACGACACACCACTCATCAAACAATAGTATGCAAGCATAAACACCATGGGACCATGCAACCGTCATACTGCTCAGGAAGGAGACGTGTTCTGTCTCCTAGAGATGAACATACTTTGGAGCGAAAAGTGCAAATCAATCCCAGAACAACAGCAAGGGACCTTGTGAAGACGCTGGAGGAAACAGGTACAAAAGTATCTATATCCACAGTAAAACGAGTCCTATATCGACATAACCTGAAAGGCCGCTCAGCAAGGAAGAAGCCACTGCTCCAAAACCGCCATAAATAATCCAGACTACAGTTTGCAACTACACACGGGGACAAAGATTGTACTTTTTGGAGAAATGTCCACTGGTCCGATGAAACACAAATAGAACTGTTTGACCATCGTTATGTTTGGAGGAAAATGGGGGAGGCTTGCAAGCCAAAGAACACCATCCCAACCGTGAAGCACGGGGGTGGCAGCATCAAGTTCTGGGGGTGCTTTGCTGCAGGAGGGACTGGTGCACTTCACAAAATAGATGGCATCGTGAGGTAGAAAAATTATGTGGATAAATTGAAGTAACATCTCAAGACATCAGTCAAGTTAAAGCTTGGTCGCAAATGGGTCTTCCAAATGGACAATGACCCAAAGCATACTTCCAAAGTTGTGGAAGCATGGCTTAAGGACAACAAAGTCAAGGTATTGGAGTGGCCATCACAAAGCCCTGACCTCAATCCTATAGAAAATGTGTGGGCAGAACTGAAAAGGCGTGTGCGAGCAAGGAGCCCTACAAACCTGACTCAGTTACACCAGCTCTGCCAGGAGGAATGGGCCAAAATTCACTCCATTTATTGTCGGAAGCTTGTGGAAGGCTACCCGAAACTTTTGACCCAAGTTAAACAATTTAAAGGCAATGCTACCAAATCCTAATTGAGTGTATGTAAACTTCTGACCCACTGGGCATGTGATGAAAGAAATAAAAGCTGACATAAATCATTCTCTTGTCACGTTCTGACCTTAGTTCCTTTGTTTTGTCTTTGTTTTAGTATGGTCAGGGCGTGAGTTGAGGTGGGCAGTCTATATTCTTTTTTCTATAATTTGGTATTTCTGTGTTTGGCCTGGTATGGTTCTCAATTAGAGGCAGCTGTCAATCGTTGTCCCTGATTGAGAACCATACTTAGGTAGCCTGGTTGTCCCTGATTGAGAACCATACTTAGGTCGCCTGGTTTCACTTTTGAGTTGTGGGTGGTTATTTCCTGTTGAGTGTTTGTATTCTGCACCAGATAGAACTGTTTCAGTTTCTTTATTAAAAATATGGACACTTACCACGCTGCGGCATTGGTCCTCCAATCCTTCTCGCTACTCCTCATCAGAGGAGGAAGAAGACCGTTACATCTCTCTAATACTATTCTGACATTTCACATTCTTAAAATAAAGTGGTGATGCAAACTGACCAAAAACAGGCAATTTTTAGTAGGATTAAATGTCAGGAATTGTGAAAAACTGAGTTTAAACGTATTGGCTAAGGTGTATGTAAATTTTCCGACTTCAACTGTAACTCCTGTACAGTATGGCTTGTTGTCTTTAGCCACTGGGCTAGCTACTTCCTGTACAGTATGGGTTGTTGTCTTTAGCCACTGGGCTAGCTACTTCCTGTACAGTATGGGTTGCTGTCTTTAGCCACTGGGCTAGCTACTTCCTGTACAGTATGGGTTGTTGTCTTTAGCTACTGGGCTAGCTACTTCCTGTGCAGTATGGGTTGTTGTCTTTAGCCACTGGGCTAGCTACTTCCTGTACAGTATGGGTTGTTGTCTTTAGCCACTGGGCTAGCTACTTCCTGTACAGTATGGGTTGTTGTCTTTAGCCACTGGGCTAGCTACTTCCTGTACAGTATGGGTTGTTGCCGGACTGGTTGCAGAGAAAAAGAAAAAAGTAGCTAAAACATGAGTTCATCTTTAGAAATAAACACTAGTTAATCTGGAGCCATAAAATAAATTAATCTGCAGCAATAAACACTAGTTAATCTGGAGCAAAGTGAAGACTAAGTGGAGTCTAAGTGGAGTCTAAGTGGAGACTAAGTGGAGTCTAAATGGAGACTAAGTGGAGACTAAGTGGAGACTAAGTGGAGACTAAATGGAGACTAAGTGGAGACTAAGTGGAGACTAAGTGGAGTCTAAGTGAAGACTAAGGGGAGACTAAGTGGATACTAAATGGAGACTAAGTGGAGACTAGGTGGAGACTAAGTGGAGACTAAATGGAGACTAAATGGAGACTAAGTGGAGACTAAGTGGAGACTAAATGCTATACAGACATATAAGTATTATGATGTAGAAGAACAACTTCCATCCAGTTGTTGTCAGTAGCAACCAAAAGACAGATCCTCTGCCTCTGATAGTTCTGGCTTACTGCTAGAGGAGGTTCTGGCTGGTTCTGCCTCTGATAGTTCTGGCTTACTGCTAGACTGAGAAAAACCTAAAGATCATTAGTTAAAAGTCATGTAATAATTTACGAGGCTATTAATCACCAAGACTTATTATCCATAATTGATTCTAAATCATTCAAACATACCTCCTCTCAGTCAGCAACAGTCTCCTAATGGCTTCATGAAACACAGTCCCATCATCTGACTCCACACTAAAACAAAAGGAACAATTAGCTAATTGCCAATGTCAGGTTGGGTCTGGGGCTCTAACTGTCATATCATTAAAAAATTATGTTCATTTGAAAGAGTTGGCTGCCGTTTTCTGTTAATCTAGCGAAATTTGCTACTTAGTTTACAAACATGCCCAAGTTTTAACTTAATTTACAGTATCTAGACTCTAGTTTGTCATATTACTTTGGCTTCATCTACAGTATTTGGGTAGGCTACTTGCAAGTTGATTCTACCACTGTCCTCCTCTTGCTCCCTCCTCTTGCTCCCTCCTCTTGATTCCTCCTCTTGATTCCTCCTCTTGCTTTCTCCTCTTGCTTCCTCCTCTTGCTTCCTCCTCTTGCTTCCTCCTCTTGCTTCCTCCCCTTGCTTCCTCCTCTTGCTTCCTCCTCTTGCTTCCTCCTCTTGCTTCCTCCTCTTGCTTCCTCCTCTTGCTTCCTCCTCTTGATTCCTCCTCTTGATTCCTCCTCTTGATTCCTCGTTTGTTTTTGAATCAGAATGGCAGTTACACTTTGAATTGACCAGAAGATTCTATATAGAACCACTTTTAAAATTCTAAGAATGGACGCTTTTATTAAACACATTATGTCCTCTTGCCTATAGTTAGCATTTAGTTTGCAACAAGCACAGGTTTGTACGAAACCTTGCTGTTTGCCACTCAAACCTCGGGCAACAGTGTTGCAAAATAGGAATTGGAACTTCCCCCCTGCCATAGAGAGCTAACAGTGTCAGACGTCAGCTAGCCGTTTTTCTGACCAAGTGAGAGCAGCTACATCCCAATCCAAAATGGCCGCCACAAAAATTATGTTCAAAGAAAAATCGATTAAAAAAATATGATTTCTTCCATTCTGTTTAGATACATGTCGTAGAGGAGTATAATGACAAAATGCCTGCATTTACCATGCAGAGGAAGAGGAGGATTTATAAACCAGCATTTACCATCCCGAGGAAGAGGAGGATTTATAAACCAGCATTTACCATCCCGAGGAAGAGGAGGATTTATAAACCAGAATTTACCATCCCGAGGAAGAGGAGGATTTATAAACCAGCATTTACCATCCCGAGGAAGAGGAGGATTTATAAAACAGCATTTACCATCCCGAGGAAGAGGAGGATTTATAAACCAGCATTTACCATCCCGAGGAAGAGGAGGATTTATAAAACAGCATTTACCATCCCGAGGAAGAGGAGGATTTATAAACCAGTATTTACCATCCCGAGGAAGAGGAGGATTTATAAACCAGCATTTACCATCCCGAGGAAGAGGAGGATTTATAAAACAGCATTTACCATCCCGAGGAAGAGGAGGATTTATAAACTAGCATTTACCATCCCGAGGAAGAGGAGGATTTATAAACCAGCATTTACCATCCCGAGGAAGAGGAGGATTTATAAACCAGCATTTACCATGCAGAGGAAGAGGAGGATTTATAAACCAGCATTTACCATGCAGAGGAAGAGGAGGATTTATAAACAGCATTACCATCCCGAGGAAGAGGAGGATTTATAAAACAGCATTTACCATCCCGAGGAAGAGGACGATTTATAAACCAGCATTTACCATCCCGAGGAAGAGGAGGATTTATAAACCAGCATTTACCATGCAGAGGAAGAG
>NC_034185.2:5035914-5043414 GCF_002021735.2 Oncorhynchus kisutch | reverse complement strand
AAAGAGAAAGAGAGAGAGAAGGAAAGAGAAAGAGAGCGAATGCTTCCATCCTCTACCTTTGCAGCAACACACAGGAAACCCTTTCCTCTGATTTGAAACTAACTCTCTTGCACTGGACTCTACCCACACACTTATACATACTTATACCGACCCCCCAACACACACATACACACACGCTACATACGCCCACACACACATGACATGCTCACACGTGTATTGACGCCACGCACGCACACACACACGCACGCACACACACACAAACACTAATTCACTCGCAGCTGCTACTACAGCTCAGCCTATTATCTACCCTGTTTCCCAGTCACTTTATCCTGACCTACCTATATGTACATATCTACCTCAATTACCTCGTACCCCTGCACATCAACTCAGTACTGGTGCTTCCTGTATATAGCCATGTTATTACCTGGTACTCCCTGTATATGTCCATGTTATTACCTGGTACTTCCTGTATATGTCCATGTTATTACCTGGTACTTCCTGTATATGTCCATGTTATTACCTGGTACTTCCTGTATATGTTCATGTTATTACCTGGTACTTCCTGTATATGTCCATGTTATTACCTGGCACTTCCTGTGTATAGGCATGTTATTACCTGGTACTTCCTGTATATGTCCATATTATTACCTGGCACTTCCTGTAACTGGGCATGTTATTACCTGCCACTTCCTGTGTATAGGCATGTTATTACCTGGTACTTCCTGTATATGTCCATGTTATTACCTGGCACTTCCTGTAACTAGGCATGTTATTACTTGTTACCTTTTTTATTTTTTTATTTTTTTTTACCTTTATTTAACTAGGCAAGTAAAGAACAAATTCTTATTTTCAATGACGGCCTGGGAACAGTGGGTTAACTGCCTGTTCAGGGGCAGAAACGTCAGATTTGTACCTTGTCAGCTCGGGGGTTTGAACTTGCAACCTTCCAGTTACTAGTCCAACGCTCTAACCACTAGGCTACGCTGCCGCACTTACTTGTTACTTCCTGTATATAGGCATGTTATTACTTGTTACTTCCTGTATATAGCCATGTTATTACTGTTACTCGTGTATATAGCCATGTTATTACCTGATACTTCCTGTATATGCTTCCTGTATATAGCCATGTTATACCTGGTACTTCCTGTATATAGCCATGTTATTATCTGGTACTTCCTGTATATGCTTCCTGTATATAGCCATGTTATTACCTGGTACTTCCTGTATATGCTTCCTGTATATAGCCATGTTATTATCTGGTACTTCCTGTATATGCTTCCTGTATATAGCCATGTTATTACCTGGTACTTCCTGTATATGCTTCCTGTATATAGCCATGTTATTACCTGGTACTTCCTGTATATGCTTCCTGTATATAGCCATGTTATTACCTGGTACTTCCTGTATATACTTCCTGTATATAGCCATGTTATTACCTGGTATTCCTGTATATGCTTCCTGTATATAGCCATGTTATTACCTGATACTTCCTGTATATGCTTCCTGTATATAGCCATGTTATTACCTGGTACTTCCTGTATATGCTTCCTGTATATAGCATGTTATTACCTGGTACTTCGTGTATATGCTTCCTGTATATAGCCATGTTATTACCTGGTACTTCCTGTATATAGCCATGTTATTACCTGGTACTTCCTGTATATGCTTCCTGTATATAGCCATGTTATTACCTGGTACTTCCTGTATATGCTTCCTGTATATAGCCATGTTATTACCTGGTACTTCCTGTATATGCTTCCTGTATATAGCCATGTTATTATCTGGTACTTCCTGTATATGCTTCCTGTATATAGCCATGTTATTACCTGGTACTTCCTGTATATGCTTCCTGTATATAGCCATGTTATTATCTGGTACTTCCTTCATATGCTTCCTGTATATAGCCATGTTATTACCTGGTACTTCCTGTATATGCTTCCTGTATATAGCCATGTTATTATCTGGTACTTCCTGTATATGCTTCCTGTATATAGCCATGTTATTACCTGATACTTCCTGTATATGCTTCCTGTATATAGCCATGTTATTACCTGGTACTTCCTGTATATAGCCATGTTATTACCTGGTACTTCCTGTATATGCTTCCTGTATATAGCCATGTTATTACCTGGTACTTCCTGTATATAGCCATGTTATTACCTGGTACTTCCTGTATATGCTTCCTGTATATAGCCATGTTATTACCTGGTACTTCCTGTATATGCTTCCTGTATATAGCCATGTACTTCTTATTACATGGTACTTCCTGTATACTTAGCCATGTTATTACCTGGTACTTCCTGTATATGCTTCCTGTATATAGCCATGTTATTACCTGGTACTTCTGTATATGCTCCTGTATATAGCCATGTTATTACCTGGTACTTCCTGTATATGCTTCCTGTATATAGCCATGTTATTACCTGGTACTTCCTGTATATGCTTCCTGTATATAGCCATGTTATTACCTGGTACTTCCTGTATATGCTTCCTGTATATAGCCATGTTATTACCTGGTACTTCCTGTATATGCTTCTGTATATAGCCATGTTATTACCTGGTACTTCCTGTATATGCTTCCTGTATATAGCCATGTTATTACCTGATACTTCCTGTATATGCTTCCTGTATATAGCCATGTTATTACCTGATACTTCCTGTATATAGCTCATGTATATTACCTGGTACTCCTTATAGCATGTATATGACTTCCTGTAATGATTCCTGTAATAGCCATGTTATTACCTGGTACTTCCTGTATATAGCCATGTTATTACCTGGTACTTCCTGTATATAGCCATGTTATTACCTGGTACTTCCTGTATATGCTTCCTGTATATAGCCATGTTATTACCTGGTACTTCCTGTATATGCTTCCTGTATATAGCCATGTTATTACCTGGTACTTCCTGTATATGCTTCCTGTATATAGCCATGTTATTACCTGGTACTTCCTGTATATGCTTCCTGTATATAGCCATGTTATTACCTGGTACTTCCTGTATATGCTTCCTGTATATAGCCATGTTATTACCTGGTACTTCCTGTATATGCTTCCTGTATATAGCCATGTTATTACCTGATACTTCCTGTATATGCTTCCTGTATATAGCCATGTTATTACCTGGTACTTCCTGTATATAGCCATGTTATTACCTGGTACTTCCTGTATATGCTTCCTGTATATAGCCATGTTATTACCTGGTACTTCCTGTATATAACCATGTTATTACCTGGTACTTCCTGTATATAGCCATGTTATTACCTGGTACTTCCTGTATATGCTTCCTGTATATAGCCATGTTATTACCTGGTACTTCCTGTATATAGCCATGTTATTACCTGGTACTTCCTGTATATGCTTCCTGTATATAGCCATGTTATTACCTGGTACTTCCTGTATATGCTTCCTGTATATAGCCATGTTATTACCTGGTACTTCCTGTATATGCTTCCTGTATATAGCCATGTTATTATCTGGTACTTCCTGTATATGCTTCCTGTATATAGCCATGTTATTACCTGGTACTTCCTGTATATGCTTCCTGTATATAGCCATGTTATTACCTGGTACTTCCTGTATATGCTTCCTGTATATAGCCATGTTATTACCTGGTACTTCCTGTATATGCTTCCTGTATATAGCCATGTTATTATCTGGTACTTCCTGTATATGCTTCCTGTATATAGCCATGTTATTACCTGGTACTTCCTGTATATGCTTCCTGTATATAGCCATGTTATTACCTGGTACTTCCTGTATATGCTTCCTGTATATAGCCATGTTATTACCTGGTACTTCCTGTATATGCTTCCTGTATATAGCCATGTTATTACCTGGTACTTCCTGTATATGCTTCCTGTATATAGCCATGTTATTACCTGATACTTCCTGTATATGCTTCCTGTATATAGCCATGTTATTACCTGGTACTTCCTGTATATAGCCATGTTATTACCTGGTACTTCCTGTATATGCTTCCTGTATATAGCCATGTTATTACCTGGTACTTCCTGTATATGCTTCCTGTATATAGCCATGTTATTACCTGGTACTTCCTGTATATAGCCATGTTATTACCTGGTACTTCCTGTATATGCTTCCTGTATATAGCCATGTTATTACCTGGTACTTCCTGTATATGCTTCCTGTATATAGCCATGTTATTACCTGGTACTTCCTGTATATGCTTCCTGTATATAGCCATGTTATTACCTGGTACTTCCTGTATATGCTTCCTGTATATAGCCATGTTATTACCTGGTACTTGCTGTATATGCTTCCTGTATATAGCCATGTTATTACCTGGTACTTCCTGTATATGCTTCCTGTATATAGCCATGTTATTACCTGGTACTTCCTGCATATGCTTCCTGTATATAGCCATGTTATTACCTGGTACTTCCTGTATATAGCCATGTTATTACCTGGTACTTCCTGTATATGCTTCCTGTATATAGCCATGTTATTACCTGGTACTTCCTGTATATAGCCATGTTATTACCTGGTACTTCCTGTATATGCTTCCTGTATATAGCAATGTTATTACCTGGTACTTCCTGTATATAGCCATGTTATTACCTGGTACTTCCTGTATATGCTTCCTGTATATAGCCATGTTATTACCTGGTACTTCCTGTATATGCTTCCTGTATATAGCCATGTTATTACCTGGTACTTCCTGTATATGCTTCCTGTATATAGCCATGTTATTACCTGGTACTTCCTGTATATGCTTCCTGTATATAGCCATGTTATTACCTGGTACTTCCTGTATATGCTTCCTGTATATAGCCATGTTATTACCTGGTACTTCCTGTATATGCTTCCTGTATATAGCCATGTTATTACCTGGTACTTCCTGTATATGCTTCCTGTATATAGCCATGTTATTACCTGGTACTTCCTGTATATGCTTCCTGTATATAGCCATGTTATTACCTGGTACTTCCTGTATATGCTTCCTGTATATAGCCATGTTATTACCTGGTACTTCCTGCATATGCTTCCTGTATATAGCCATGTTATTACCTGGTACTTCCTGTATATAGCCATGTTATTACCTGGTACTTCCTGTATATGCTTCCTGTATATAGCCATGTTATTACCTGGTAGTTCCTGTATATAGCCATGTTATTACCTGGTACTTCCTGTATATGCTTCCTGTATATAGCCATGTTATTACCTGGTACTTCCTGTATATGCTTCCTGTATATAGCCATGTTATTACCTGGTACTTCCTGTATATAGCCATGTTATTACCTGGTACTTCCTGTATATGCTTCCTGTATATAGCCATGTTATTATCTGGTACTTCCTGTATATGCTTCCTGTATATAGCCATGTTATTATCTGGTACTTCCTGTATATGCTTCCTGTATATAGCCATGTTATTACCTGGTACTTCCTGTATATAGCCATGTTATTACCTGGTACTTCCTGTATATGCTTCCTGTATATAGCCATGTTATTACCTGGTACTTCCTGTATATGCTTCCTGTATATAGCCATGTTATTATCTGGTACTTCCTGTATATGCTTCCTGTATATAGCCATGTTATTACCTGGTACTTCCTGTATATAGCCATGTTATTACCTGGTACTTCCTGTATATGCTTCCTGTATTTAGCCATGTTATTACCTGGTACTTCCTGTATATGCTTCCTGTATATAGCCATGTTATTACCTGGTACTTCCTGTATATAGCCATGTTATTACCTGATACTTCCTGTATATGCTTCCTGTATATAGCCATGTTATTACCTGGTACTTCCTGTATATGCTTCCTGTATATAGCCATGTTATTACCTGGTACTTCCTGTATATGCTTCCTGTATATAGCCATGTTATTACCTGGTACTTCCTGTATATGCTTCCTGTATATAGCCATGTTATTACCTGGTACTTCCTGTATATGCTTCCTGTATATAGCCATGTTATTACCTGGTACTTCCTGTATATGCTTCCTGTATATAGCCATGTTATTACCTGGTACTTCCTGTATATGCTTCCTGTATATAGCCATGTTATTACCTGGTACTTCCTGTATATGCTTCCTGTATATAGCCATGTTATTACCTGGTACTTCCTGTATATAGCCATGTTATTACCTGGTACTTCCTGTATATGCTTCCTGTATATAGCCATGTTATTATCTGGTACTTCCTGTATATGCTTCCTGTATATAGCCATGTTATTATCTGGTACTTCCTGTATATAGCCATGTTATTACCTGGTACTTCCTGTATATGCTTCCTGTATATAGCCATGTTATTACCTGGTACTTCCTGTATATGCTTCCTGTATATAGCCATGTTATTATCTGGTACTTCCTGTATATGCTTCCTGTATATAGCCATGTTATTACCTGGTACTTCCTGTATATAGCCATGTTATTACCTGGTACTTCCTGTATATGCTTCCTGTATTTAGCCATGTTATTACCTGGTACTTCCTGTATATGCTTCCTGTATATAGCCATGTTATTACCTGGTACTTCCTGTATATAGCCATGTTATTACCTGATACTTCCTGTATATGCTTCCTGTATATAGCCATGTTATTACCTGGTACTTCCTGTATATGCTTCGTGTATATAGCCATGTTATTACCTGGTACTTCCTGTATATGCTTCCTGTATATAGCCATGTTATTACCTGGTACTTCCTGTATATGCTTCCTGTATATAGCCATGTTATTACCTGGTACTTCCTGTATATGCTTCCTGTATATAGCCATGTTATTACCTGGTACTTCCTGTATATAGTCATGTTATTACCTGGTACTTCCTGTATATGCTTCCTGTATACATGTTATTACCTGGTACTTACTTCCTGTATATAGCCATGTTATTACCTGGTACTTCCTGTATATGCTTCCTGTATATAGCCATGTTATTACCTGGTACTTCCTGTATATGCTTCCTGTATATAGCCATGTTATTACCTGGTACTTCCTGTATATAGCCATGTTATTACCTGGTACTTCCTGTATATGCTTCCTGTATATAGCCATGTTATTATCTGGTACTTCCTGTATATGCTTCCTGTATATAGCCATGTTATTATCTGGTACTTCCTGTATATGCTTCCTGTATATAGCCATGTTATTACCTGGTACTTCCTGTATATAGCCATGTTATTACCTGGTACTTCCTGTATATGCTTCCTGTATATAGCCATGTTATTACCTGGTACTTCCTGTATATGCTTCCTGTATATAGCCATGTTATTATCTGGTACTTCCTGTATATGCTTCCTGTATATAGCCATGTTATTACCTGGTACTTCCTGTATATAGCCATGTTATTACCTGGTACTTCCTGTATATGCTTCCTGTATTTAGCCATGTTATTACCTGGTACTTCCTGTATATGCTTCCTGTATATAGCCATGTTATTACCTGGTACTTCCTGTATATAGCCATGTTATTACCTGATACTTCCTGTATATGCTTCCTGTATATAGCCATGTTATTACCTGGTACTTCCTGTATATGCT